>NC_045160.1:7150490-7340490 GCF_900700415.2 Clupea harengus | reverse complement strand
ATCGTTTTGATCGCATTTGTCGAAACATTTTGAATCTCATTCGACCACACACAGAACGGGGGGCAGCTTCCGTTTAGAATTCCAGAACAGGAACCGGATAAATTGGCCCCGGCCTCGGTAACAATGTGCGAGGAATGGGCGGCCATTGATAAATAGGTTTCTAGCAAAACACATGGGTCTCTGGGAGGACCAGAACAGCAGGGGCTGATGGGAACATGGCAGTGGGGAGCTGAGGAGGAGCGGTAGACACCAGCGCTCCTTCGTCTCCACCGTATGTGTAAATAAAAGCTTCCCAAACCTCCCCGGCCCACACTTCCTGGAGCAGTCGGCAAAGCACATCTGGGTCAGTGTTTTGTTTGCCGCTGGAGCCGGTGCTACGGTGCTGTCTGCATTTGAACACATTTCATTGGGTCGCACTGTGGGGTCAAAGGAGCCATTTTCTTTCTTGTTGTCACAGCAGGCCGCATTAGCTGGCCAGATCAGAGCGACAGTGGGAGGCTGCTGTTGGACTGGAGCTGTGTCTAGACTCCGCGCCAGACATTGCTGAGAGAAAAAGACTGTTTCTAAAAAAAAATCATTAGCCTGGTTTGGCTCCAGTGTATGCGGCCTGTTTTTCTCTGAACCCAGAGCCTGGCCAAATAAGACAACACTGTGTGTGCTTTTCTACTGGTTTGGTATAGCTTATACAGCCACTATAGTTTATTTAGCTCAGACGTTCTATGTGTTTTTTTCATTATCACTATTATGCCTTAATCATTCGTCACTTCATGTGCTTTTCTAAGTGTCTGTAATCAACCCAATTTGCATCACAATAGACGACAGTGACATTCTGTGATATACTGTTCTCCTTGTTGAGCCAAATTGAATTTCTCACTTGAAGAAGTGCACGCGCCACTTTTGTTTGCACAATACTTAGAGGTTCAGCACAATCTGATTAATTTCTCGCTGAGCTGCAAAGCCGATGCTCTCTAATCAAATGCATTGTTAGCCCACAAATAAGCACAAAAAAGAGACCCGACAAAAGGAATATTGTGAAGCACTTCCAACAGATAATAATTATTGGATTCATGTCAGAATCCAGTGGGCCCTCCACTGCAATCACTAAAAGGTTAATTGGAGTAGCAGGGTAAAAGCATATGCGTAACGACATTTCTCAGCGTCTATGTGCTGAATACATCTCATTAATTCACATAATGGGGCAGAGGGTGTGTTCAAAATAAAACATGGCCTTCGAACATGCTGTAATATCGAACGCTAGTGCATTGCAATCAATACGACTACATGAGGGAAACAGGGAGGGAGGGAGGGAGAGAGGGAGGAAGGGAGGGAGGGCAGAAAAAGGGGGCTAGAAAAGCCCATTTGATGAAACCCTCATCCTCAGGCATTATGCCCGGGGTCCACTCAGCGGGAGATCCAAAGTGCTGCGTCCCCATGGGAACCGGAGTTGGGCTGAGGCAGGAAAGAAACTGGACCAATGGCTGCCCCGGTGAGATGGATGCCGAGGAGAGATGCCACTGAGTGGAAAAGGATTTAGCCAAAACCTGAATGTGTGTGTGTGTGGGGGGGGGGGGGGAGGTGCACGAGTGTTCGTTTGTGTGTGTGTGAGAGATGCATTTATCTTTGTGTGTGTGTTTGTGTGTGTGATGCATTTGGTATAGACATATCACTGTGTGTGTGTGTGTGTGTGTTTGTGTGTGTGTGTCTTCGTTCCTACCTTCTGTTCTGCATCTGCAGTATCTCAGACACATAGCCACACACTCGTCCAATTATCATTTCCCTCCGTCTGCTTCCTGTAGGTGACAACATCTTACCTGAGTTTGGGGAGTGAGAGGAGCTGTCTCCAGCTGATCTCCACAGACTGCATGCTCAGAGAGAAAAAAAGAGAAAAGATGGCGAGCGCGAGGCGTTGCGCAAGGGGAGGTGTACGTCTTTGCAGCCTGACAGCCAGAGAGAGCGGATAGCTAAGTGATGGAATACATAAACCCAGGGAAGGATCAAAGAGGCTAGGCGTTTCACTGGCAAGGAGAGACAGCCCTACCCAGCACGCTGCGCTTTATTTATTTATTTATTTATTTATTTAGTTAGTTGTGTGTTTGTTTATATATTTATTTGTCTCCACGGTTCAGAGAACCCAACGCTCTCTGAGATTCCCTGTCGATGGGGCCTACCGGTGTTGGTTGAAGGTTGTTGTCGAGGCATCCCCACACATGCTGCTGTGCTGGCAGGGCAGGGCAGGGCAGAGGAGAGGAGAGGAGAGACAGAGCAGGCAGCAGCTCTCTGGTTGTTCCCCAGGCCTCTGTGGTGGAGGCTGCAGCCATGGCTGCTGCTCCGCTGGCTGGGGCGGGTGGCAGAGGCCCCGGGGCTAAGCTCTCTCCAGGCCCTCTCCCAGGGAACCAGCGGGGAACCAGCGGGGCAGGGAAATATTCCTACGGAGCCAGGACCGGAAGAGCACAGCCATGCTAATGGAGGTTTCACAATTCCACACAGACTGAGACGGTCATACTAAGTTAGTCTCTGTATCTCTCTCTTTCTTTCTCTCTTTCATTCTCTGCCCTTGCTCCCCCCCCCCATCCTCTTATGATCCTGGGGAAGCGTACCAATCTCTAATGAGTGCACCGAGATTTGCATTGAAATTTCTGCAGTCGTGCAGAGTGGGCATAGGGGTGCTGTTTTCCTTTTTTTCTTTTTTTTGCGAGCACCATGGAACCGCTATCAGCATAAGGCAGCATAAGGCAGCCCAGCTCAGCATATTCTCTTATCTCCTCTTTTCCTGGAGGACCCGCTATACAGCAGTGCCTTGTTTATAGAGTGGACAATGATAGGGACCTGTATATCACAGAGCTGGGCGACGTATTTATGCCGGGTGATTATGGTGCGAATGGTAAATAAATTAAGCAAAAGTGCCAGGCCCGTGTTGGGGAGCGAGGTTTGAGGGCCACCCACAGTGCTAACTAGAGAGGAAATTCGCTGCTGATAGTGATGGAATGGTGCACTAATGGAGGCTGCAAAGCATCGCTTTGCCCATACGTACCCTATTAGCTTAACAGCTAATGGTCTTTACATAGGCTACAATCAGCCTCTTGTTTCACAGTAACAAGCTTTGGGAAAAAAAAGTAAATGATGCAAGTAATTGGTCAATAACCTTAGACAGCTGTCAGAGCAAAAATGTGAGCTGAGGTGTCTGAGAATCTGAGATGTTCCAATCGTGTAAAAGCCGCTTCTCTTTCAAATCTCGCTCGACCACTCGATCACTTCCGTGGTGCGTAGGAGTAAACGGGTCAGGGCAGCAATGCAGATTTGAATACGACGATCAGGGCCAGGAGCAACCACTCTGATTGGCTCAACACGACCACCGCCTCCTCAGAGAGGGGCTAACCAGGCGCCGTGTGCCCAATGGATGAATAATAGTCAGTTTGAGTAGCAAAGCAGCCATCCATGCCACGTGCGGAACAAGACTGCGGACCGCCATGCTCTCTTTAATGAATTTGAATGTTGCTCTGCCTTCAAATGGGGGATTTTGGGGGGGGGGTCTGAAATGGCAAAAAGTAGCCCATGGTCTGACAGGAGGAGATGGTGGGGGTGGGGGGACTGCCAGATACGGATGTGGTTTTGATGAATTTCCTCATCAGAGTCTCGTCACGCGATATGGCAGATCTCTATTTTACACCTGACCTTCTCCTGTTAAATACCTTGTTTCATGGCAGCCAGGTAAGCAGAGGAGTGTCTCCGGCTGCACTGCAGAGGAGACAGAAAAAGAACAGGCAGAGAAAGGAAGAGAGTTGAGGCTAAAGCAGAGGCAAATAAATAAAACAAAGCCTAATCTGATAACGAGTCTTTCTGGCTCACTTAATGCCCTTAATGCCTCCGTAAAATGCTGATCCTGCTCACCGCAAACTATAATAATGGATAATTATGCAGTGGACTGCACGTTTAATTATATAAATATATAAAAGAACAGGGTGCTAGTTATTAAGAAATGTGGGATCTTCTGATTATGTCTCTGTTAGCTCTTGTGTGTTGTGTGTGTGTGTGTGTGTGTGTGTGTGTGTGTGTGTGTGCACGTGTGAGTGTGTGTGTGGGGGCCAGGCCTGAGCAGGTTTTAATTCCAGATGTAATCTTATTCCGTTGGAATAAATCATAGCCTGGAGAACCAAGGCCAGAGGGGAGGAATCGTTCTCTGGGTTAACAGGTGAGCAGGGAATTAAATCCCTTGACTCCAAAATGAAAAACCATTAAGAAAATAATGCGGCCATCGGACCTATTTCCATGGGGATGGTGGTGCCACCTCCGTGGTGAGGCATCTTGATTTCTCTCTCTGCATTCCCTTTGCTGTTGCTCTCCTTCCCCTGTCTCCCTCCTTCCCTCCCTCCAAACAAGGAATATGAATCTGAGCAAAGCCGGCAGATGGGCGCGTTTGACAGACGGCGCCCTACCAGCACGGTGATATGTTTAAGGGCCAGAAAACTGCTGAACAGTGGTTGTGCGACAAAATCTGTCTCCCCCGATTCCGCCCAGATTTGGCATGCTTATTATTTTGATTAGAGCCTAGACTTCAAGAGTCATCTGTCAGCACGGATTCAGCAGAGCTTCCGGAGCGTGTGTGTGGGTAGAGGTGGGGGGGTGTGTGTGTTGCAGAGGGGTAGCGCCCAGGTCATCCCAAGGCCCTCCCTGCCAACAGAGGCCCGGGCTGCTCCGCATGACTGCCCCTAATGCTGCAGCTCTTCCTCCACTGGTCCGAGAGGGGCGAAGAGAGAGATTACTCCAACTTCCACTTAAGCGCTGGGCCCTGGCTCTGCCTGTGTGCTCCGACAGAGCTAGCAGTGCGTTACATTATGATAAGGCAGCCAGAATTACACAACCCTCAGACACAGTCCTCAGTGGCTTTGCTAAAGCTCTCTGACTGACTGACATACATGTAAGTCCATATGGCGTGTACTTCACTTTAGTGTGTGCTCAGAAGAGTGTGTAGGAGTTGGCCCGCTTCAGGCTCCTGGCAGAGGAGCGGAGGGAGGTGTCATGCTCCTCTTTCATATGGTCTCTAGCAGGTAAACAAAAGAGCCGGGCTTCTGAGTTGTTCGGGTTTTTTTTCTTCTTTTTTCTTCATTTCGTCACTTCATAAGGACACATCTGCATTTGCATTCTTCATTTCCATTTGCACAATAGAGGAACATGCCGGAAATCCTTACGGGGGAGTGGATGATAATCTAAGAGCAAATAAAAGCAGAGGACGTCTCAGAAGAGCATCGCACCGAAATGGAGATGAGCTGACACAGGGAAGAAAGAGAGAGAGAGAGAATAGGAAGATAAGAGGAGGAAACCAGATCCAGAGGAAAGCTACTGATGAGAAGAGGTAGACTGGGAAGACGCCACATATACTCCAAACAGCATACGAGGGCAAGGAAGAGAGAGAGAGAGAGAGAGATGAAAGGATGAAGAAGGATTGGTCTTTAAAAAAAGAGGTAAAGCGGTAAAGGGAAGTAATCGCTTACTTACCCATAGGGGACAAGTCTATTCCTCTCCTTCCCACCTCTCCCTCTCTCCATCCCCAGTCAGCCGTGGGAGGGACAGGAAAGGGATTGAAATGGAAAAAGGGAAGCAGGATCAGAGACAGGTGGAGAGAAAGACGAGGAGAGGAGAAGATTGAGATGGGAAGGAGAACAGAGCGTGAGGTGCAAGCGTGCAGGAGGCTGCCTCTCGGAGAACCCCCCCCCCACCATTCCCACTCCAACTACTGCTCAGGGACTTGGGGGTGGGGGTGAGTGGGGCTGGGGGGGGGGAGGCGTTGAGCAGAAAATTGCCTTGTAAAGCAGCAGGGCCCAAGCTACACAATACTATGATACCATAACCACTCAGGAGGGAATGCTATGAGAAATACACCCACCATGTTGGCACTTGGTATGGCAGTCCCAGTTCAGACTTCCAGAGAGAGTAGAGCGCTTTCATTTAACCATTTCATTGTTGGGTCCATCTCTTGTTTGAGGAACCTTGTTTCTGCTATGTAAGATGGCAGCATAACATCACAACATCAAGGCAAAGCTCTATCCAGCATGTACTAGGAAGCGCTCATTATTCCTCAGCACGGGATGCTATGGAATCAAGTGACCTCTCCTCGCAGTCTCTTCTTAGAAGGGCAGGAGAGAGTGAGGATGTAATGATCTATAAGTGCAAGGCCATCACGAACAGTGAGTCTCACGCCCCGAGTATGACACTGCACGCGTGGTGAGATTATCGCATGGGGATAGGGATTAGAGCGGCGGTTCAGAGGTTAAGATTACATGCACGCTCCTATTAGGCTGGATTTGATGTTGCGGAACTGCCAGAAGGGGTGGTGCTGTGCTACAGTGAATAATGGTGTTGATTCACACTATCAAATTGAAGTGGTCGTGTCATGCAACTCTGTTGTCTCTTGGTTCGGGCTGAGTGCTCCTGTAATCCGTATAAAAAACATGAATTAGACCTTCAAACTTCAGAAAAGAAACATCCTTTCATTTCAGAGTGTTTTTTTTAGATGTAAATACAATGCAATTGAGTTCAACGACAGACGTGGATTAAGCAAGTGAATGAAAGTTATTTTAAGACCGCTAGTTCCCATTTTCATTTTCTAGGCGAGCACCAGGCGCATTCAAAATGCGAGTACCAGAAAACCCTCGGAATCACAGCAAGGCCTCTGCGTAGCGTGTTTTCATTTTGAAAGGCCTCCAGCAGACAAAATTCTGCATTGTCAGAGCAGCTCCCTTCATCATGTACCCCCCGCTTTCCGACACAGAGCATGTTGCACACATCTGGAGAGGGAGAGGAAGAAGGAGGAGGCCGGCTGCTCCTCCAAGCTCTTCATTAGCGCTCCACATACGGATTGGCTCCTTCCATCAGATTTCCTGCGCTCAGTCCAACTCTCTCGTTCGTTCCCTCCATCCCTCTCCCCATCCCTTCATTAGGCACCCACTGGTTGGCTGACTAGTTTGTTTGTTTGTCCTCTTCAAGGCAGAGCTGAACGGACTGTATGTCAGGAGGCCTGAAAGTCATCAGAAATATCGATGATGGTGCTTAGTAACGTGTGTGCGGTTGCTTAAGGAGGCTATTATATGTGAATTGTAGACACCAACAAAAGAAAAGACTAGGTATTGATAAACATAGATATTAAAAGGATTAGTAGATCAATGTGGTAAAGAAGTAGTCTTTTTTAGTTTTGTTTTTTCCTGTCAACGTGAATTTGAAATTTGTAAGAGGCCATTTTGTGGTGATCCCCGAAAGAACAAGCTGTCCTTGAAACACACGCTCACTGAAAGGAAGCTCTCAGTGTGTGTAATGAATGCCTTGAATTCGCCCGTGATGGCTCAACGAAGGCCTTTATTAAACATACAACACCGTGCTGTTTAAAGGTCTCTTTTTATACCAGACCTCTGAGTAATCAGTATTGGCTCGTAAAGTGAAGCGCACCACACTAACAGTGTCGCCTCTAGCACTCCCACTAAAACCCCCTCTCTCTGTGTTCAGTCTCTGCACGGATCACATTCACTTAACACTGCTGCTTCCATTTTGTATGACCTCGTACTAATTCTGACAGCTAATTTTCAGCCAGAAAATGTAGTCCATATTCTGTGGACAACAGATACGTATCAGACTTCATCTGGGTAGAGAGAGCTAGAGAGGAGCTGCAAGAGAGGAAATGTTCCATGGACAAAGGACACACGACCCACCATTAACATTTCATCAAGCAAGCCATAACAGCCGCTGCCCTCGAGTCATCCCAGGAATCTGCTAGAGTTAGGAGCCGGTGCATGGGTCCTGTCCTGTCTACCTCACGCATTGAGATCTCAGCATATCCCTTTCATGCATGGTGTCCACATTTCTGAACAGTTCATTTAACACCATTTTGTGTTAGTTTATTATCATCTATCAGCTCTCCAAATCACTTAGGTGCAGTATCAGTCGATCAATAGCAATATTGTCACAGTAATAACTATCTTTGATTGCTGACAATTGCTTGACTCTCAATTCAAGATAGTGGACGGTGGTAGCCATGCACAACATGCTTCAGATATATCTGTCAAAAATGTCCATTCACAGTGGTCTTCTCAGTTAAAATGCACAGTGTGCACAGAACAGTGTATTTTTATTCAACATAATCCTTAAAAGATTATATTCCTTATTGTCAGCTGTGGATTTATTATTCACTCCGTCCTTTGTGGAAATGGATTTCAATTTTAGCACAATTTTGAATAATAAGAACAATCTTTAAAAAAATCTGGATCATTTTCATCATAATTCATTCATGCATGAAAGGGATATCCAATTTCAATAAAGATATGCTTTGTTTGGTATGTAACCATATAAAATCACTCTATTTGCAATGAAGCCAGTCGGCTAGCATGTAGAATGTATATTTAGAATATTACAGGAGACTACAAATGTATGCATGAGCAGGCGCTATGGAAGAACGCATGCTGATACATATGAAGTAGATATGAATGTTTGACATGTAGTCCATGGGCTTTAGCAAGCTAGCGCGTCGGTGTCGATCGATGAAGCGTGATCTTGCCCCAGACATGCTGCATCTGCTGGTGGCTTTTCCCGTGCAAGTTTTACAAATCAGTTTTGATTGTCCAAGCAAAGCCCTGGGTTCCAGCTTTTCTAACACATCGTCTTTGGGGAGCGAGCGAGTCGCCGAAGCTTTTCAGATTTAATTCTGTTTGGATGAGCAACGTTATTAGCGCGGGCCCCCTCATCCGCGCCGGCCTGATCTGTAATAGGGGACAGCACAAGAGCCGATGTGAGCTTCTGATAAAGGGTAATTAACTAGACCCATCCTCTGTTCTAATATCACACAGGGCCTTCAGAGGAAGCCAGCAGAGAGCCAGATCAGTTTTTTTTCCCCAGCTAGTGTTTTTTCTCCTTCTTCTTCTTCTTCTTCTTCTTCTTCTTCTCCTTCTTCTTCTCTCCTTTAGAAATTAATAAAATGGCGGAGGAGGATAAGAAAAGCGCACACTGACAGGCAATATGTAGGATAACAAAGCGAGCTGCTCAGCCTTAGTGTCCACGGTGTCTCCACAGGGAAGCTGGAGCTGAGGGCACGCTGACACCTTACAGACATGAGTGTTTAATGGTTGCAGTGGGACACACTGGTTAAGACGTGAGGCTTAAACGCCTTAGGTGCGTTGTTTACCTTTTATCTCTGAGAGGGGAGATAGAGGCCAGGTTGGAGAGGAGTGGAGCTGTGCAGGTCGTGTAGGGAGGCAGAGGGCAAGTGCAGCGTTCACGGCGAGGGACAAAGGGCTAACGGCAAACAATGCGCCGTGTTGTTTTTCTCCTTCCATAGGCGGTGTGAACATTAGCACGCGGATTTGATAAGGACATCCGCTGGGGAGGAATTAGCACAGAGAGAAAGAGAGGACATAGAGGAGAGATTTGAAATGCAAACAGAGAGCCGAACAAAAACTAATTATGTTAGCCAGATCGTCCCTAAAGACCACAGATAAAATATGACATTTGAACGTGTCGATACTTAGTGTCAATAGGCACGGGAAACAAAACATTTCTTTAAGAGCTAAGCTTTCAACAAAGGCAAGAAGAAATTATGAGCAAATGCTAAATCGGCCTTCGTCTCATTGGGATTTCTGCTATATTAAAAGCTAAATTATTTTCCCCATAAAACCTTCCTGAGAGGGCTCGTGTCTAATGAACTGCTGCAGCTCTTCCACTTATGTTGGAGGAAAGGAGGGCTTTTGGAGGTCAAATCAAACGAAATAAAAAGTGCCAATTTGCTGCCTGCTCTTGTCCTTCAGGGCTTTGTTAGAAAAAAATGACTAACAAAAATAACTGAAATACTTACTGCCTGTTATCATTTCGCTAGTTTATATTCTCGGTCTCGAGCTCTGGAATTGCGTTGAGACCGAAACACAATGGAAACACAGAGACTTTTGCTTTTGAAAGCCAGAAAAAAGGTAATAAGGTACCATCCCAGCATCAAAGTCCCTGGCAACACCCTCTTTCAGCAGACCTCTGCTCATTTGAACTTCAATAGAATTCCATTCCTCTTTCTGGCGCTCTCCTGGCAGTCCAGGGTCTATCCCAGAATGCTCCTCTGTGGCCACAAAGGTGAGAGGAGGCAGGTGGAGAAGCATGGCACGTTTGGGAGGTGTCGGGGGAAATCTCGCGCAGTAATCACTGCAGCAGACGTTTAGGCAGAATTTGCAGTCCAGGAGAGACATTTCACAGCCTTTTAGCTGGGGAAGAGAGGTGATAACGGTAAAGTGTGGAGAGGAGTGTGTTAGTGTGTGTGTGGGTGTGTGTGATGGGTGAATGGTGTAGGTGTGTAAACTAGACAACAGGGCTGAGTGTAAAAATAGAGTGCAAAATGAAGCAATCAATAGCACAGCATTAAAATGCCCTCTTAAACAGTCAAGATTCTGTACATTGGTACATCATGCAGGTTCAACCAATGAGATACGGTCATTGATCACTCGCATCTCAATAGATCTCTTGTTCTGTACTGATCTCTGAAGGCAACAAATAGCTGTGTTGGTAAGGAGCACGACATACTGCAACAAACACGAAGGGATTAGCCACTTCTTTTCAGTGCGGGCACCTCTGCTAATTTCATCTGAAATAACTCAGGTGGCAGGGAAAACGAGGAAGGGCTTGTTTTGTTTGCTGCGGTGAGTGGGAGAGGATTGGCTCCTGGCGGGCTCCTGTTGTTCAGCTCTGGAATTAGAACGGGAACATGACCTGACACTTTCTCACTGCGCACTGGCATTTCTCTTAACGAGCATGGCTAAATTCATTAGGCCTCTGTGGTCTCGGCTGTGACTGACTCGTGGAAGGCCAGCATCAACAGCAGCAGCACACAGAACACGTGGGGGTCCCCCCCACAACCGTTTGTGTCCCGATGCGGAGAGGAGTGAAAGTGAAAGTGGCCGCTGGTGTAACTAATCCTGGCCACTGACCTGCTTTAGAGCCCATCCCATCCCATCCCGTCCTGCGTCCCCGGGTCAGCGCTGCATCGGCGGCCCAGCTGAGGATAACTGCTGGGCTCTGGGGACACGGCGGCATTGTGCCTCGGAGCCCGACCCCTGCAGCTCGTCGACCCTTGCCCGGCACTTTCCGCGTCCCCCGCCACCCAGCAGAGTTGACCCCGACGGGTGTAGCGCTGTGGAGACTGTCCCTGCTCCTCTCCCGTCCTTGAGCCAGGGAACGCTGTCAAAGCCCTGCAGTCACTGGGCTGAGCCGACACCTGGCAAAAGGGAGGGGGAGAGAGGGAGAGAGAGAGGGTGGTGGGGGGATGATTAATGTTTTAAAGATTCAGTGGCAGCAGCCGTGTGAGTTGGCTGCTGGAGGAACTGGGATTAAACAGGCTGGGAGGATTTCTGCGAATTGGACCAGACAGTCGCAGGGGAGCGCAGAATCTTCTGAGGAGGAAATATGGGACTATGCATAGAAAAGGGAAAAGGGAGGAGAGCAAGTAAGAGAGAGAGAGAGAGAGAAAGAGAGAGCGCTGCAAGGCTCTTGCCCCAGCCAGCGTTACACTTCTCACAGGCTTCTTCAAAGCAAAGAAATGTGAGTTGTATTAATGATGGGGCTTTCTTGTGAAGAACTGAGGCGACTGCTCCTTACTACTTTAATGGTAATAAAATCACATATTATACCTTTTCTTGAGCCCATTTCCTCCCTCTCTGATCGCTCTCATTTCAGCAAGGAAAAGAAGCAAATGCTTAATGTGTTCTAAATGATTCAGGCCATTCTAATAACCACAAGGCATTTGATGGTAAAAAAAACATGAAAGTGTAAAAACTATTAGGTGGGGAAATGTAAGTGGAAATATGTTCCATAGATACTGTAATGTAGCAGACTTGAAATATGTTCCATAAATACTCTGATGTAGCAGACTTGAAATATGTTCCATAAATACTTTAATGTAGCAGACTTGAAATGTTCAGATGTCTGTAAAGCAAGGGAAGGGATTTTCAGTGACCTTGCTGAAGTCCTTGAGAATGTCTACAAACTACATTTCCCTTTGCCGTACTGCAGCTGAGGCTCAGCCACTGCAGTCAAACAGGCACCGAGGACCCTCACCGCATATCTTACATGCTTGGATTGATAACAATATTATGGCTGCAGTGTATCCATCAAGGTTCCCATCAGAACATTTTCATAAGGTACAAGACAAACTTAGGTCCCCCAGGCAGTTAAAATCCAGTGTAAAATGGAACAGCGTTATTCTGTTGACATTTTTAAGCAGACATACCACACATTTATGCCCCCCCACCCCCCACACACACATATACAACTCGTGTCTTTTCCTCCCTTTCACGCAGACCACAGAAAATGGCCCACACTTCCTCTTTCCCTCACATTTCATTTTTTCATGAGCGATTAAATATTAATCCTACTTTTCTGCTCCAGTTAATTGCATGTCAACACTCCCTCCGCAAGAGAGTAGAGAGAGAAAGAGAGAGTAGGGAAAGTGCACCGAGGTATGATCCCCACTCAGCTGCAATAGCCTGGCCGAAGCCAGTGCAGGAAAGGGTTAAATCCCGCTCGCTTGTGGATGGAAGCTGTCAAGGAAGAACAACAGCATGACTAATTCATGGGCCAGTCAGTTTCTCCTCCACCTCCTCCTGGTCTTGCTTCACGTTGCTCTTGGGGCTGACCTTTCCTCGAAGCCTCAGCCCTGGCGAGTACCGAAATGCTGACCTTCACCATGCTGTTTGTGCCAGGGTCTGGGCTCCCACCAATCACAACAGCGATTGATTGATTGATGAATGCTTATTCAGTTAATGGCTACAGCCAGCAGGACTGCAGGGCTCCGATTGGAGGGTGTAATGACGGAAGTGCGAGTGTACACAAACCCCCCTGAGCCCTCGTGGGAACACACTCGCCCGGTTCTCCACAAGTGCTGCCCTGAGTGGATCATCGATTGGTGATGGTGAAGTATGCAGAACGTCTAGACGGAACAGAGAACAGGGCGTGGGAGAGAGTTGAAAGGGAGAGGGGATTGGAGGGGGGGTGATGAAGGTTGGTTGACTCTACTCTGTTCTCTGAATGTTCTGACACACGCAGAGACAGATCCAGGAACTTTTAGCCTAACCCTCCCTGGTTCCCTGGCCGTTCCTGTTCTCACGCGATGCTGCTGCTGGGGCTTGCAATCTCAGCACACCATCCATCCACCTTCCATCCAGCTGCTCCCCACAGACTCACCTCTGAGCTCCATCCTCCAATACGTCAGTCAAAGAGCCCCCGCCCTTAAGACCACACCACTAGCTGCAAGCCTGGCCTTGAAATATGTGTATCTCTGAGACCGAGCATTAAGACAGGTCCTCCCAGGAGCGACCTAGTAGATGTCCATCAGTGTTCCTGTTGACACCACTCACTCCCCCATGGACTTGTGAGTTGTCTCTTCATCAGAGTGGGTGGGGGTGGTGGTGGGGGGTTGAGGGACACATGAGAGGACAGGTTGGCAGCTGAGACGGCCCCATCATCTCCGCAGGTCAAGCCTCCATCCATTTCCATTATGCCGTTCTTATTAGATTTCCATTCGATTCTGCGCGTGCTTGCTTTTTTGGAGCGAGCGAGGAACCCTCTCTCTAGACACCAATTTGGTGAGGCAAAGCAAAGTAATCAATTCCTAAACCGGAGACTGCAAACTGAATTACCGCGATGAGAGCTGCTGCAGACGTATCCATATCAAAGCCTTTTCAGGGCCTGGTAAGAGCAGGGAGGACTCTGAATGAATGGCACTGTGGGCCCCGCAGATGATTAAAGGTAACCTGTGCCTGGCAGGACGGCCATGTGCTGTCTGCCTGTTTGCCACTCCCGCTCACTCTCACTGCTCCGCTGATTGATTTCTTTGGCTTCCAGCGCCCTCCCTCTCTTTTGCATTCCTCCATCCCAAGCAATATATCAAGTTCAAACTCCCCTCCGCTTGAAAGTGAGGCAAAGAAGGCTGGAGTTAGGCAGGGTTTGACCGCAGGTTACCCCGATGTGTTTTCCAGCGATTCACATTATGTACTTTAGGCCCAACCCCCCTCCCCCTTTCAAAACTTCATAACATGTTGTTTGTGCACCCCTCCGAGAAGCGCACACCTGGGGTGCGGAGATGACGCAGATTCCACTAATGCTCCCTGCTCTCCGTTTCTGTGGCAACATGGTCACCGGCATTTACCCGGAGTGACAGCTGACGAATGCGCCAGGCACAAACACATGTGTTTGATGCAGTTCTCGCTGCATATCATTTGCTCATGGAAATGACTTGGTGGTTGCGAGACAGTGAGATGGCTGTGCCACCCCCCCACCCCCCTGCAAGATAAAGCGGTTGGTGGTGGCAGTCTGCCCATTTTAATATGTAAATCATACATAATTTAACTCTGCCTGCCATAAATCTTCATTAGGAGGTGGAATAAGAGAGAAGAGCCATTCTGGAGTTCTTTACTGCTACTTAATTATGTAAAGACGAGATCTGAAGCCATGCAGGGAGCACTAATGTACACCTCCAAACGGAGCAAAGTCCATCATCTTTCTACCAGCCTCCGAATGATGATAAACATATCCCAACTCCACTTCAAGCTGTCTAACTTTCATTGCAAACCACTGTATTGCACTCCACACACACTGACACACACACAAACTCTGTCACATGGACATGGACTCTTAAGCTAAGAGGTAACAGAGAACGCTTTTCAAATGACCATCTCTGATTACCTTACTCAGTGGGCTTTTAAAGAGCATTTTGCCCGAGCTTCAGAGCCATTTGCTTACATCTCGTTTAGATAATGAGCTTTTTCAGACTGATTGAATTAAGGCCCGCCACACTGTATGAAAACTCCAAGGCTCTCTAATGCATTTTCTTCATATTCTGTGAGAAATCTGCAACTCTTGACTGCGACATACATCAAGGCTTATTATGCTAGCAGCTGCGCATTGTGAAACGAAATTTTGTGCCCGCACGCACCTTGTAATTTGTGCCTTGTACTCCACTTCTATCATTCCACTGGCTTCATACATCACTGAGTTAACAATTCATGGAAAGCAAGATAGTAGATGGATGGGGGGGGGGGGGGGGTGGCAACCTCTATCATTTCATCTGCCCAGTCTCGTTTTCTAGAAGGTATCTTTTTCTGACTTGACAGGAAAACTGTAGTTGACAGGCTCGTCGTTGCTAATCGCTTTCCTGTCATGAAAATGGCACCGGAGGAATCCAAACGTTGTTAACTGCACCAGCAAACCCCCTTCAGTGCGTTTCTTTTGAACACGCTCGCAGTATCGCCCAGGCCTCCCAGTTATCTCCACCGAAACATTTCAAAGACACACTCTCTAGCGGAGAACGGTGGATGAATTGTATGTAGGCTGATGCTTATCTCAGCCGAGAGCCTTGAAGCAAGCGCTGCCTGGCCTGCTGGTGGCCTCCGAGTGTCAGTCTGCTCTTCTCCGCCTCATCTAATCTCCATTCATTATCATTAGCATCTCAGCTGACCCCGCCGAGCCCTCACCCTGCCAAACTCCGCCGAGCATTTGCATGCCTCTGCCAATCCGCCCACCCCATCCCCCCCGTGCCACAGGGGCACCGTCTGTCCACACTGCTCTCCCTCCGGTGCGGTCTAGGTGTGACTGTAACAAGCAGACTCGGGGCCCAGGCAAACACAACAGCCGAGTGCCTCTCTAGCTTCAAATCCGATTAGGAGCCCGGCTGCATGTAAACAGCTCTGAAGGAACTCCCTGTCAGTCCTAGAATCTCTAGTGTCTTGCATTACAACCACCCTTGCTCACACCTTGATGGGCCTGAAGCGGGAAGGAGGGAAGCCTGGCTGGCTCCGCTAGAGGCCTGGCTGGCTCCTGGCTGCTGCTGCTGCTGAAATGCTAGAAGGCCCTGTTAGCGCTGTGACAGAGTGGAGGGGTCAACAGCGGCCCCCTTAGCAGCATCATGGCAAATAGACTTCAAACGCCCTAATGGATTGGGCGTCAGAGGGCAGCAGAAGGCCCACCGGAGCCCACTCTACTCACCACGACTGGCTGCTTTCCCATGTCCTGTTTTTGCACCCACCCGCCCACCCACCAGTTCCCTCTTCGTGGGGGCTGAGTCACAGGCTGTGAGGAAACTAGCTTTTAGTTAGATTCCAGGGTCTCCGGAGTGCTCTCAGGACCGTGTGCTGTTTGTCCACGGGTCATTAGGAAGCTGGACCCTGCCGCGTGTGCTGTAGGTATCCATTAGCAGATGGACAGGCAAGGCCAGCAGAGGCAGAGCTGGCCAGAAATGGAGAGACAGAGAGAGAGAGAGAGAGATGGAGAGAGAGAGAGATGGGGAGAGAGAGTTTAGCTACTGTACCTGTTGGTTAAGGATCACTCTTACAAGAGACCCAAATCCCCACTGGCCAGGGCAGGGCAGGGACTGACTGATATGCAGCACTGTATTAATATTCCGCTGTTGGACAGGGTTTTAAGGCGCCGTTCCTTATGTATTCATCACTCTCTGTAATCATAAGGATATTAAGTGCATACCCTCCAGAAAAGCCATAACTCACTGCAGGTTGTCAAGCTGAGGGTTTGTCAGCCGGATCACATTATCTCATTCCGGCCATGTCCGGCTGGACAGCTCTCCCTCCAGGGCCAGCATGCGGTTAATGTGAGAGCGAGTTTCCCCTTTGTAGGATTTTTTCGTAATGTGAACTTGATTAAGATGGATTTAGCCGTTCATGCCATCCATGTTTTGTTTCATTAGTTCTGCGAAAGCATGGAATGGGTAAAAAAATAAAACAATTATAACTATAACTGTAATTTAGTTTTTCATCAAGCTTTCTTTTATCAAAGCCTCCTTTGTTAAGAGGATGGGATTTGGCACGGAAACACAACAAATGTTTAGCCAACATGAAAACAGCCTAAGAGGTCTTGCATTGATCGCACCGCAGGAGACATAATATGGATGAAAAACGCAAGGACGTCATTTAATCTCCTACCACAGATCCACTCCCCTACTGTTTAAGTCTGAGGTGACCTGATTGTTGTCGTCATGACACGACCAGTGTGACCCCTGACCTGTGCGTGACCCCAAAGTGACCCCTGTTTGGCTCAGTGGCGTGTCTAAACACCACACGCAAGAGCTTTTATCTCAGACAGGCACGATCACACACTTGGGTGAACAATGGGCACCGTGAGTTTTAAGAAGATCTGAGCTCAGCCCATGTGCTTGATCATGAGCTTACATGCTTATGCTTGCATGAGAACAGGAGCTTTGATTGCAGGCTAAACTCAGATGCGATTTCAGGGGGTTAAAAATTTGAAAAAATAAATAAACTACAAATTCGTTCCTTTTCCAATCCCCTTTTTTTTAACCCTGTGGCATTATAGCTCTTCTGCTGAATCAAAATGATTCAATGTGACATTTGACGTATGATGGAGGGATGAGGGTTTTTGGGCTCTTCTATTCTTCTCCCCTCTCTCTCTCTATCCCCCCTTTCCATAAAAATCCAATATTGTTTAGCGGTGCCCTGCAGAGAGATGACAGCACCTGTGTTTGTTCCGAGCCTCTCCGCTCCCTCCCCACCTCCGTGCTCTCGTTGCCTGTCTGGAGGAGGAGGAGGATGAGGCGTGATGAGGAAGATCAGAGGGGTGGCACTGTGGCAGCCGGGGCAGAGCTGCCGTCAGATGCCTGGCCCTCTACGGCCTGCTCTCCTGCCTGCCTGCCTGCCTGTGTGCCGCCGCCACAGCTGTGAATGGAGGGAGATATTATTGCATTCATTATTCAATGGCTGGCTCCCCCCACCTTAGCTCTAGGTAGTGCACATCTCTGCATAGATCATCTTTCATCAGCGCGCCTTGACAGGGACGTGTCTGTACTGTGCTGTCCCCCCCCCACCCTGCCATCGTCCTCTCCTGCTACCTGCCGCTGTCTCCCTATCTCTGGTGCTGAAGGAGCTGCTCTGCTCTTCCAGATGGCTGCCACTGAAGCTCAGTGTTAATCATGGTCAACAGGCTCCATGTTCTCCGGGGAGAATGACAGTAACCCACTCCCCTCCATATCCCCTCCATATCCCCCCCCCGCCCCCGCCCCCACCTCCGCCCTCTCCACTCTCCTATCTGATCCTGTCTCTTCCGCTTGTGCCTCAGTTGCTCTCCACCTCTTTCCTGTTCTGTCAGCCCTTTCGCTGTCTCTCTCTCTCCCTCCCTCCCTCCTTCCCTTTCGCTCCCCCTCTCATTCCCGACTCTTCCTTCTGGGCTCCTTTCTACCTTTTCTCCCGAGCTGATTTCCCTCCCACCATCCCTCTCTCCCACCCCCTGCCCGGCTGAGGAGGATGAGGTGAGTCTGGCTGAAGGCTTGTTGGGGCTGCCGGAGATATGAGCCTCCAACCCCGGAGAGAGACACGCTGAAGAAATCCACAGTATCTTCTCCACCCAAGGCTTTCTCCACCCCCATCAACCCTCCCCTCCTCTCACCCCCCAGAGTGATGGTAAACAAAGAATAGCTCTCCTTTCAGCGGAAAATATATAAATAAGGGAAAAACTCCCCTAGCAGGTGAGCAGGAGGCACATCTGAATGGATTACCGGCACACTGACAGCGATGCTCATTATTATGAATGCTCTGCCAGGAAAAACGTCAAACACAGCGCATGGGCTCCGCTCGGATTGCTGCTGTGCACTCAGAATAGAGCACCACTGTTACCCGAGTAGGACACTCACTGGAGAGCTGATTGAGCCTCATGGAGCAAGAGAGGAGAGAGAGAGAGAGAGAGAGAGAGAGGAGGAGAAGAAGAAGGAGAAGAGAGGGGGGATGTATCGTAGCAGACATTTTGGCAGTGGCCACGGCTGACGGGGATCACATCTTTGGGCAAGCCAGGGACCATGATGGAGTCTGCCTCTCTTCTTTCTAATCATGCCTCACATCTCCTAGCATGCACGCCCATGGCAAAAAAAAACAACACCCAATAAATCAGAACTGTTTATTAGCCTATTAGTGTTGACATTGCGTTGCATTTGTTTGTGGTGTAGCATGCTGACAGTTTACGCCTAATTACCAGAGTGAAAATGCCAGAAGGCTAAGAGGGCGGATCCTGAGTCGGAGTTATTAGTAGCTATCAGTAAATATCACCCGGGATTTAACACAGCTGCAGATAGCATTAACTAAGTATCAACAAATCTGAATCCAAATCCATTGATTCATTCGATGCCACTCCTCAAAGAACCAGCAGTGCAAACACAAACATTTCCTCAGCGCTAGATTAGTCTCAGAGCTTAGGGATCCACCGAGGGAAGAGACAAGCAGGGGGCTGAGACTAAAGGAGAGGAGAGGATAGGAGAGGAGAGGAGAGGAGAGGAGAGGAGCGCGAGTGAAAGCACAGGTGTTCTCTCTCAAGGAACAACCCCACCAGACAAGGCACAGTCGAGCTATTAGCACACGTGAGACTAATGACTTGCAGAGGGGGAGCGAGCCTTTTTGGTTTGAGATGGCACACTGGGGCATGTTAATGTAAGGATGAGCGCTATGTAATCTTCGCTGTGTGAAGCTTGTAAAGCTCTGCTTCTTCCCCACCTCTCACCGTGCTGAAGCAGCGACTGCTTAACACAGTTCTGCTGCGGGCATTTCACAGGAGCCGGGGGGATCATACAGCCCAGAGTGTGGAAAGAGGAGAGGGGAGAGGGGAGAGGGCCATTGGAAAAGATTCCCATTGTTCCAAGGTCCTTCTCTCTTTATAGCCCCGCACTTAATTGGTTATACAAAGGCTTCAATAAAGCAGGGAGGTTTGGTTATTCATGTGGGCTTTTTATTATTAAAGAGAAGAGGGTCTGTACATACATGCCTTAGATGGGCTTAAACCTGCTTGACAGATCACTGGAAAGTGTCTGATAGATGGATGGTGGTTTTAACTGCCATAATGAATGCTTATATCCAATTCAGAAGGCTTCAAAATGGATTTCAATGCTTGGTTAATTTGAGGGATTAAATGCACGCAGACTGTGCATTCCATAAATATGTCCATTCCTTGCCAAGACTCTCTAGGTCAAACGCAGTACATTTCTTGATAAGATATTGAAATATGATATAGTGATTTAAGCCATGATTTGAACTGCAGTACAGTGTGAACACCATGTTGCTGTATCGAAATAGGCACACTGTTAAAGGAGTATTTGCTGTGCAATATGGCTTTTAACTACGCCAATATCCATTACGTTTAAGAGCTCCATATCGCCTTTATTAAATGAACAGGGAGGCTTAGAAAAACGCATGGCTTTCTCTGTCATGGCTCCTTTGCTTTAAAAATAAAAAGCAAATTATCGTAACGAGAGGGTAAATATCCTCTGGCGAAATGTTCTCTGGCTAAAAACAATCACAAAACGGCTGCGTTTGGCTCTGGCCACGGACTGAGGGAGCAAACGAGGCGGCGAGATGTGTTTCACGGGTGTTAATAAGCCCGACAGTGTAAATGCCATCTGTAAAGTAGCCATTAACACGGCTGTCAGCCTGTGCCCACTGGCCCTACAGCAGCCACGGCACAAATGTCATCCGCTATCCCAGCCGTGGGAAGGAGACGCGCCGGCCAATAAAAAGCTGCCAACGCCAGTGCAGCGAGGGCCTGGTATAATGTGGCCCCTGACACAGCAATCAATACGGTGCGTCTGAGAGGGGAATATTGTGTTCCTCCTCGGGGCTGTGATGGGATCAGCCACGCTGTAACCAGAGATCCCAAGCTGCCTGGGCAGAGTGGACATCGGGACTGGGGCAACGATACTTGGCTCCAAACTCAGAGGCGAAGAGTCAGAATGTCCTGGAGCCTCTTGTTCTCCTTCTGGTCTCCAACCACCACCATCCACCCCCACTTCCCAGCATGAAGCTATCCATTCCCAGAAAAGCCTCTCCCACACCACCACCCACTTCCAATTCTGCCTGCCTATGTCTCTATCTCTTTGCCTCTTCCAACCTCTCTCTCTGTCTCTCTCCTCCTACTTACACTACTTCTCTCTCTCTGACATACACACACACTCACTTTCTCTCTCCCACACTATCCACTTCTCTGTCTCTCTTTCTCCCTCTCCCTCGCTCCCTCCCTCCCTCTCTCCCTCCCTCTCTCTCTCTCTCTTAGCCTAAGCTACATGGCTGTACTCTCTGGACTTGTCCCCAGTATCCTCCTCTGTGAGTGTTTGCTGGAGTGAGGGCCTGTTTTCTCTCCCCCCGCACCCGCTGTGGTCTGCGTGTGATACCCCCTGAGCCCCACACCCTGCCAGCCGCCTGTCTCCATGCCACCCTTCCAACCTCCAACCCCACAGACCCCCCCCCCCCCCCCACCTCCCTCCAGCCTGGTGCCAGGGCCCGTGCCAGTGCTCTAAGAGGGCGTGATGGTGGAACAGAGCAGCCAGCTGTCAGCAGCTGTCCCCGGGCTGGGATTGGGACCCCCCAACCCTCGTCTCGCCGCATTGCCCCCCACCCCACCACACACACACACACACACACACAATAACATACCCCCAGAGCAGCCAGGAGCAGGCCAGGGACAGAGGGACTGTTACTGACACGGAAAGGGAGAAGAGAGAGATAGAGAACAGAGGAGAGAGAAAGAGAGAGAAAGTTTGTGAGGCTGAAGAGAGAACAGAGAGGGAGAGAAAAACAGATGGTTACCGAGATGGAAGGCAGGAGAGAATGGCAGACAGTTAGACAGCTAGTCCAGAGACACTCACTGAGGCACAACATTTGCGAGGGACAAGAAGAATGAGCATGGAGGAGGGGGAGGGATGGCAGCAGAGACTGGAGACAGAGCGACGAGACATGTATGAAGATGTATGTCACATCTAACAAGAGAGAGAGAGAGAGAGAGAGAGAGAGAGAGAGAGTGAGAGAGAGAGGAACTAGGGAGCAGTGTACAAAACTAACAGGGAGGAGGAGAGCAGAGATGGTTGATCCTGAGAGAGAGAGAGAGAGGAGGAGGAGGAGGCCAGGGAGAAAGTGCCGACTCTTGCTCCTGTCCCTGCCTGTCCTGGCGCTGTCGGGCCGGGTTAATACAAACGGCACACAATGTTTTAAATAATACACCAGCCTTACAGATAAAATGGATAAACACATTAAAGATTCAGAAGCAGTAGCAATCCCGTCATGGAGGAACACCAAAGGGGTTAGCGTGTGTGTGTGTGTGTGTGTGTGTGTGTATATATATATATAAGCGTGTGTAAGTGTTTGGATAAAGGGAGATAAGGAAAAGCCAAGATATGTTCATCGTGTGAAAACACAGGGGTCAACGCTGGATATTCTGCTGGTTTGTTTCTTCCAGGATAAAATAAAAAATATCTTGTAGGGGCCTGGCATGCCTTGCAGTGGGTTCTCACTCTCACTCTGTGTAATGAATATCAAAGGGAATACTAAACTACATGGAAGGTCAGTGCAGGAATCATAACATGGAGGGGATAGGGAGGTACAAAATCTCCCAAATAATTTGTCGGAATTAAATATGAGCTATTGTTTACTGTCAAAAGGGCAAACACACACACACACACACACACAGATACATAAACAGAGCAAAACAGACAGACACACACACACACACACATGCATACATA
Source organism: Clupea harengus (assembly GCF_900700415.2). NCBI lineage: Eukaryota > Metazoa > Chordata > Actinopteri > Clupeiformes > Clupeidae > Clupea > Clupea harengus. The sequence goes on along the minus strand of NC_045160.1, from coordinate 7,317,962 downwards.
CACAGACCGATACACATACTCACACACACACACTGCTCAGAACAGTGCCCTCTCTCGCCTTTGAAAGCCTCCATCCATCCATAGTTCAATTAGAGGGAGCCACCTGAGAGTGCCCCCCCCCCCCCCCCCCCCCCCCCCCCTCTCCCGCTGGGACTGTCAGTCAGAGAGTGGGGAGCTGTCACTGTCCCACTCCCCACCTGTCAGCCTCTGAAAGAGCCGTCACAGACACGAGCACCACGGGCTCCGGCTCAACCTGAAGACCAGCAGCTCCAGCTGCAGACGTGCACACACACACACACACACACACAGACACACACACACACACACACACACACACAAACGTGTATGCACAGACGCATGGTCACTCACACATACATACACACACTTAGACATAGTATGATCATGGTCATACACACACACAGACTTGCTCACACACACATATATACACACAGTCACAGTCACTCACACATACACAGAACATACACACACACCACACAGACACATCACTATCAACGGCAAAGTCACGCAGTGCACCATGGACAGAGAGAGGGATTACACTGCAAATGTATTTTATACATAAAAGACTATCTTGAAGAAAGAGGTGTGATAGGGAATAAACTGGAAGGTGGCTGTAAACATTATTGTGTCATTAATCACGCTGACAGCGGCTCCGCTGCCGTGCCCATCACACGGGGGATTCGCCACAGCCGCAGGAGAGGGCGGAGGAGGAAGTGTGGAATGAGCGGCTCCTATTGATCGCCATGACAAAACTGTAACTGACCCCCATGGCAATCCATTTGGGGAGGGGCGGGGTGGTGGGGGAACACACTCCTGAGCTGCACACGAGGCCGTAATTTAAAACTGTGCCAGTGTTCCACACTTTGGCGTTTTTTTTTGTGCAGACTCCAGTGCCACAAGGGCATAGAGAGGGAGGAAGGCCGTTAAATATTAACGCGGAGGACGCTTGTTCCGTGCCTGTGTTTGTGCTCCTGGAAATCCTTTTTACACGCTGCTGATGCGCTGATGGAGAGGAACTTCGACACACAAGCCCGTTTGTGACTCCTGTTTTTTTCTTGTCTCTTCCCATGGAAATGATATGTAGTCAGTGTATCGACCTGACACATCTGCACCAACAACACCAGACTAGTTTTTTTTCCCCTGTCTCTTTTAAAGTGACAGGATGTGAAGTTGTTGACTTAGTGAATATTACACTGCAAGAGTGAGTACTGGCGTTTATGCACTTACATTTGTACACATTGAAGAGGTCTTGATGTTGGCTGGCAACACAGAGAAATGATGAACCGACTTTAAGGTTTGCACATTAATGGTCTGTTGTGCTCTTGAGTCTTGGGAAATCTATCACCGCGTTTTGGGCCACCCAGAATTCATGGGAATAGATATGAAGACAAAAAGGAGGACTGGGAACTTCTCCTGCAGTTATTATCAGTCCACCAAAAGGGAGGCCATGTTGGCATACCTAATTAAACCGGGACAAAACAGCCGGGCATCACAAGGCAACTTTCTCTCCCCTCTGCAATTTCCTACCCACTTTTCTTTTCTTTTCTTTTCCTTCCTCGCTCTCTCTCTCTCTCTCTCTCTCTCTCTCCCTATCTCTCCCTTGCTCTGTCTCTTTCTCTCTCTCGTGCTCCTTTTTTTTTCAGGCACAATAGCGTGTCCTTTGTGCCTCCCAGGGAGAAGTTTAAAGGCTTTCTCCCTCTCCATGAAAGACACGCACGGTCCCCCAGCACGTGCTGTTATTCTGTCTCTGCCGCCTGCCATTTTGCGCCGGGGACGAACAAAAAGATCAAATATCGATCAGACACAATGACAGGCCAACAGAGAGCGCTGCAATAGAAAGACCCGGCCCATCTCCGAGGCTCCAAATCACACAGGACAAACACACACAGGGAGCCGGGGATGTGGAATATTTAGGAAAAAGGCCTATTTTTTTGGCCCCCCTCCACCACCCACCCCGACATACATGGATCGCCACACACCACACACAGACGCCCTCCTCCACCACCCACCCCGACATACATGGATCGCCACACACCACACACAGACGCCCCCCTCCTCCACCCACCCCGACATACATGGATCGCCACACACCACACACAGACGGCCTCCTCCACAGCAGGCTCTGAATTGGATTCTTCAGATGACTCTGGGAGGGCGGACATGTCTTCTTTTTCTTTCCCTCCCTGTGCTGCCCAGTGCAGTAACACAGCCAAGGACAGAGACACGGAGACACGGCTTCATCAGACGGCCGCGGTCCCCCCCCCCCCCAGCCCCCGCCGCTCCCACCCTCCATGGATGTTGATTCATGGGCTGAAGCGGCAGTCTTTGGCTTGCTCAGCTTCCTCCGGCGTGCCGAGCTGTGATTGTGCCGGCGTGGACGGGCGAGCCCCGGCGCTGATTAATGAGGGGTCGGCCGGCGAACAGAGCGAGCGGTCAGTCAGCCGACGGGGAGGGAGCGCGGCGAACAGCGAGAGGGTCAGGGGTCAAAAGCGAGAGGAGGGAGAAAATGGTGCAGCGAGGAATCTCTTTGCCTCTCTTCTCTCCTTCCTTCTCTGTCTCTCTCTCTCCCTCCTTCTCTCTCTCTCCCTCCTTCTCTCTCTCTCTCTCTCGGCCTGTGTCTTTGGCCTTAACTGGAATGTGGAGCCGTGTGGTAATTAGTCTGTCCAGCAGGCATCCGCTGACCTGCACCCTGGGTCCCTCCTCCCAGCCGTATTCACTTCCCTCCTCTCCCTCCTGCTCTGTCCTATTCTATCTGTGGAGTCCCCAAACCCTCTGATCTTACTCTTACAGAATCCACAAACAGCTTCTCTCCACGCACACACACACACACTCCCACACACACACACACACACCCACACACACACACACTATTTTCAAACAATCTTTCTGCATTACAACCTTTGCAAATATTTCAATCCATGCTAAAATACTTTCAGAATTAAGATTGTGTGTCAGGGGGGAGAGGCATCTTTCTCTCTCTCTCTCTCTCTCTATCTATCTATCTATTTTGACCTCCTCTTTTTTACTAATATCCACCATGGAGGCAGGAAGTGAGGCCCGTTGGAGGCCCCAGGCTCGCCTCTCGGCATGGATGTGCCAAGGAAGGGATAAGGAGAGGGGAGGCCTGGGTGGCGTGGGGTGGGGTGGTGTGGCCCTGCATGCATACAGACAGGATAGTGGAAAGAAGAAGCTGCTGCAGGCAGGCAGGCAGGCACAGCTCTAGGACGGTGGCGGGGGAAAGAGGGTTGCATAACAGCCGGGCACTCGGCGCTGGAGCGGATTAAAGAGGAGGACAGGGGAGATTGGCACCGTGCTTCTGAGAGCAGCACTCTCAAAGTCCTCCTCCCTGGAAAGCAAACACACCCGAGAACACACTCAAACACGCACTCAGAGACTCACACACACACACACACACACACACACACACTCAAACACGCACTCAGAGACTCATACACACACACACACACACACACTCAAACACGCTCTCAGAGACACACACACACACACACACACACACACACGCACTCAAACACGCACTCAGAGACTCACACACACACACACACACACACTCAAACACGCACTCAGAGACTCACACACACACACACACACACTCAAACACACACTCAGAGACTCACACACACACACACACACTCAAACACGCACTCAGAGACTCACACACACACACACACACAATTGCACACTTTCTTTCTCTCACACATACATATTCCCTGCATCAGAGCCCATTCAAACACGTACTCACTGACACTGAAATACACACACACACACACACACACACACACATACATACATCCTCTGCAACAGAGCTCATCTGTGCCAAGACAGAGAGAGAGAGGGAGAGATGCAGTTTGGGGTGTTGTAGGCAAATCCCAGGGTGCATCCAGTGGACAGTGTTGATTTTCCAGAGCTCTTCTTAAGAGATTTGGCTTTCCCAGAAAGACAGCACAACAATCTACAGCCCAAGGCACAACTTGTCATCTCTCTCTCTCTCTCTGTCTCTCTCTCTCTCTCTCTCTTTTGCTCTCGCTCTCAACAACACTTTCCTACATGGACTATACAGTCCAAACCAGCCAACACCAGATAACTTCAGGCAACCTCATTGCTCACACCCAGCCGGGTAGATCCGACATGCTAACTAACTCACTTATCTATCGACTGTATGTGCACTCCACTAGAAGCCAGAGAGTCATGGTGACAAAGATCCTTGGCTGTGAACACCACGGAGGAAAAAGTCAACTTGAATGGTCTTCAAAGGGATAATAAGGCTGTCTAGGACATATTGATCAGAGCGCCTTTCATCTTCCACTCTCTGTGTGCTTCAGCACCACTTCCACATTGGTACCCTGTTTGCTGAGAAAATATCATTAGGTCTGGGCATAATGATGAGAGGAGGCCATGTGATCATCCAGCTTCATCCGTATGGCTACTATGGCGACTAGAGGACTTCATTGGGTGGCTAATACTGCCATGGGCTTTGATGTAGCGTATGTTGACCTAAAACGTATGGGCGAGCATATAAGTATATTATAATATATAACTCAACTGAGAGTAGATTGATGTCAGTCCATGAGTCCAGAATGTGAATTTACATAAGTGTTTGTTTCCGTATGATAATGAGAGGGGGGTAGTGTCTCTCTCAGCTGAGGTATTAAATATTCCTTCTAAAGCAGGCAGCAACAGGAAGCTGAATGTCACTGGCCTGTGAGGTCACACACAGAGAGGAAGTGAGTGGAGAGACACTGTACACCCGCCAGAGTCACAGAGGTGCTGAGAAACACACCTGCAGGACACACTCAGATAGAAGAGGAATGCAAACCATTTTTCCTGCTTTGTTCTCATTTTTCATTTTCTGAGCTGGCGAAGTTTTTTGTTTTGTGCTTTTGAGAAATGATGAGAGGGGGGGGGGGGCTGTGCGTGGGTGGGTGGTATGGTGGGCTTTTTTTGTGTCGAGGAGACAACACAGCTATCAAGAAGCAATCATGTCTTGACGGAGTGGGGCTGTGGGCCATACACGAACAGGGAGGGAGAGAAATGACAGTCCGCCACTGGGAGAAACTCAAAGAGGGAAAAAAAACAGCAAGAAAAGCATTCCACCTACATTAAAGGGAGAAAACACACTCAACACAAACATACACACACACACACACACATACACACACAGTTGTATAGTTCAGCACTACCCAGCACTGAAGCCCAAAGAAGAGGAGCTGAAGGCCACCTATCCCTCCCAGACACCTGCGGAGTGCAGCGCTTTCACTGGCCGCCGTGTCTAATGGAGGAGGCAGCAGCCCAGCGCTGTCATGACTCACTCTCAGGACCACATTATGGCCATGGCAGATGGATGTGTGATGCACTGACGGCAGACAGCTCAGAAGACCTCGCCGCACCGCAACAGCGCAGTATGGATGTGATCAAAGTACTCAGCTGTAGCTAATGTGTGTGAGTTTCCATCTCTCTCTCTCTCTCTCTCTCTCTCTCTCTCTCTCTCTCTCTCTCTCTCTCTCTCTCTCTCTCTCTCGGCCAAGCAGCTGGAACTCAGATGAGAAAAGCCTCTCAGTAACCCTGTTGAATCTGACAAAAAAAAACACTCCCCAGCACTTCTTTAATGGAGGTCTGAGATCAGTCAGTCTGGAGGGAGTTGACAGTGTGCAACAGTTCTCTGTTCACTGCCATCCTCCACCTGCTGCAGTGGAACATTGTCAGTTTAAGGGGGATGAAATGAAAACCTTCCCAAACAGCGAGACGCGGCGGGCGGGCGAGGGAGAGACAGTAACGCGAGATCACACTGGGCCAAAGTGAACGACGTTTTAATCTCACACGCATTCATAAAACTCCCTCGTAGGATCTCTTTTTGATTAATGCCCATTTGCCTAATTGTCAACCCACAGAGAAGTCGCTGTCACCAATTCATCTCCAACCCGGTGTGGTTGTCATGTTTCTGTGACGTGCTGACTGTCGCTGGGCCACAGGACCGACTGTTGGACTGTGGGAGTGAGGAGTGCACCATGGGTCGTGTGCCTCGCTCTCACTCTCGCCTGCCCTCGCCCTAAGCGCCCCTCTTTCATCTGGCCCGACACGCCACGCTCTTTGTCATGCGCCCGGGCGAGGCACCATCTGGTCCGAGGACGCGGCCCCCCCGGGTCCAGGGCCTGTCCACAAGCATGCCGGCCTGTACAAAGATGAAGAGGCGCGCGAGAGGGATAGCAGAGTGCCAGCAGAGAGGAAGAGAGAGGGAGTCAGAGCTCTCTATTTGGCCCTGTGTTCCGGTCCCCCAGGGGCCCCTTGTCAGCTGAGCCCCCCCCCCCACAGAGATCATGTGTGATGGGGGCCCCCATAATCCACTCATCTGTCATCTTTACGCATGCACTTGGACATACTGCCTGTAATTCTCAGTGCAGTTTCATCACTCGTGTGAGAGGTTTTCCACATGGGGCTGTGCCCCTGAAGGGGCGACAGTGGTACAGGAGGTAAAGAAGTCGTTTAGTAATCAGAAGGTTGCCTGTCGAAGCGTCCTTGAGCAAGACACTGAACCCCTAATTGCTCCTGATGTGCAGTGTGCCATCAGTGTAAAATGTAAAATGTGTATACATTGTAAGTCGCACATATGTAGGTCGCTTTGGATAAAAGCGTCTGCTAAATGACTAAATGTAAATGTAAATGTAAGGAGCTAGTAGTGGTTAGCCTTATTAGGCTAGGACTAAACACATGGGGCTGTGCCCCTGAAGGAGCTAGTAGTGGTTAGCCTTATTAGGCTAGGACTAAACACATGGGGCTGTGCCCCTGAAGGAGCTAGTAGTGGTTAGCCTTGTTAGACTAGGACTAAACACATGGGGCTGTGCCCCTGAAGGAGCTAGTAGTGGTTAGCCTTATTAGGCTAGGACTAAACACATGGGGCTGTGCCCCTGAAGGAGCTAGTAGTGGTTAGCCTTATTAGGCTAGGACTAAACACATGGGCCTCCCATTGTGCATGTGGACATCATTAGTGTCAGGGAAAATGCTAATTCAACCCTTTGTCCTGCGTTCTTTTTTTTCTTCCATAGACAGGAAGACAGTGGCATCACCTCTGTATTTGTCTCTGTGCAATAATTTGTACTGTGCGTACCTGACACATAGATTTAATAAGGTGGTGTGTGTGAGTGTGAGTGTGTGTGTGTGTGTGTGTGTGTGTGATTGCATATGTAAGTGCGTGTGTCTGTGTGTGCGTTTTTGTGTGCTTATGCACGTGTTTGAATTCCCCAGGTCAGAGCTTTTCTGTGGCAAGCATATGTTATGTGTTTTGCACTTGTAAGACTGTGCAGCCTCCGGCTTCTTGCCGTGCTGGTGGTGCGTACAGTATATTCCAGCAGCCACCAAAATAACCTGCATGCTGGTCTTCTGTGTATGTTCTTTAATGCGCCTCGCGTGACCCATCGAGCGCCTGGCTCTACCATCCCATCCCTTACGCCCAGGAGGCACTAAAAGGAAGGATCGGTGGTGAATGTTCGACCCAGCCACCTAGGGATGTAAAAGCTGAAACGTGGGAATACAGAGTAGAGACAAGAACAATAAGAATAGCGGAGTGGGGGTGTGAGGACAAAAACCACACATGAATTATGTGCTTCCCCTTTCAGTGGGTGCCAATACACATTTAGCCAGATGAAAGCGCTACTCACAAAAACACTGCACTGTATTAAAAATGGAAGCGCTAGGCTCACGTTCTGTCTATGACACCCCTGGGCGGTGTGTGTGTGTGTGTGTGTGTGTGTGTGCGCACAGTGCGCACGCTGTGTAATGTGATGGGAAAGCTATTGTGAAGTCACGGAAATGACATTAATCATTAGTACAGAGAATCATGGCAACTCACTTTGAAGAGTTGGGAGAGCATGTGGCGATGCAAAGCGCTTTCAGGAGAGACGATGGAGAGACGGTACACTATGTTTCTGTGCTTCCAGTTAATTGCGTCAGCGCAGCTGGGGAGGAGGGGGAGTGTGATCTATGGCTTCTCGGTCTTTTCTGTGGTTTCAAAAAAAAATTATGGTCGGACTTTATCTGAAGCTGTACGCCATGTAGTCAGCGTTGTTTGTCCTCGTGCAGTCCAGTCTGACTATGGCACTGTAGGGTATGCTGTTGTATGGTTTCATGTGCAAGGATTGGTGAATTGGTTCTATTATACCATGCTTCCAGCCTCATTGCGTGATGACCTTATGAGAGTGGATTCATTCAATACCGCCACACAGCCTTACCTGCATTCAGACCACCCTGCCACCTATATCACCACTACACACAACACCATTCATGTTTATCGCGTGCATGCTTTGTGCTAGCTGTGTGCATGCTGTGTGCTTCCTCTGCAGGGAGTGAGCCAGGAGGCTGAGGGAGCAGGCTGTGCTCCAGGGCTCTCAGCACAGGCTTTGTGAAGGGGTTTGGATAAGACCCACAGGGCCAGTGCATGCTGTCCAGAGTTTATATGCATACCTCATGTGTCTGTGCATAACCTGTGCGCTCTGTCTGTGCGTAACATTCTTAATGGAAAACATGGATAACTTGCAGTGTCTACACGCTCTCACAGAGTACTTTCACTTTCACTTTTGTCTCAGTGTGTGTGTGTGTGTGTGTGTGTGTGTGTGTGTGTGTGTGTGTTGTTATGGTAAACTCCCAACTCTTAGAGTTTTCTTGAAGCTGAATCACACCACGGCACAGGGTATCATCAGTTTAGTTTCCTGACAGCTCTGCAGACGCTGGATCAAAGTCGTCCCGCTGGTCGGGTAATGAAGAGCGATAGAAATGAACAGCCCTACATCATCTTTTAAGAAAGAAACAGAAAGAAAAAACACACATACATTACATATACATTTCCTTTAACATCTCAAGTATAATTTGTTATACTCTTCACATAACTCCAACCCCCTTATCCAGAATGGGTAACACCTCTTGCCAAAAAATCTTCATATCTCATCTTTCCCAGAACTGATTGGCACCATCTTTTGTTATGCACAACTTTTTTTCTTTTTGGTAAACATGTTTCCCAATCTCCTCACGGCAATTCACTTCAACCTAGGTCAGCACAACTCTGGAACATCATAAAGCCCAAGGCCTGTTTCCCAATCTTCATCATTTCATCATTTCATCATTTCATCATTTCCAGAGAGCGTGTACTCTAGTAACCCCTCCGCTCTCTCCCCCCCCTCCCTTCTCCTGACAGGGGGAGGGTGATGCTCAGTTCTGTTCAGACAGTTGGGTCTGCGTTAAACACCACTTCATCAGCAAATTCCTCAACATGTGTGTGTATGTGTATGTGAGAGAGAGAGTGTGTGTGTGTGTGTGTGTGTGTGTGTGTGTGTGTGTGTGTGTGTGTGTGTGTACAGAATGCAATGTGAACAGGCCGGCTTGTGTGTTTGTGGACTCACATGTGTGAGTGTGTTTATGTGTGTGTGTGTGTGTGTGTGAGTGTATGTGGAGTACGGCTGTCAGGCTGGGAAGACTGCAGTCAGTCGGGGGGAACAAGGCTGCTCCTCTATCTGTCAGTCAGTCGCTACAGTAATGATGATGGGGGAGCAAATTCAGCACACCGGCATCTCATTACAGCCACATAATTGGAGTTTGTTAAACAACAATGAGGAAAAAAGCTCCATCCTCGGGCAAGGAGACAAGGCCTCGTGTCTGTGTGTGGGAAGAGCTGCTCTCCTGACAGCCTGACAGCCTGGCCTGTTAGCCCAACACCCTCACCTGCCCTTATACCACTGCCACTAGCACACGTGCCCAGCCCTATTAGGTGTCCACGGACTTAGGGGTGCAGTTGAAGATAGCACCAGAGAATCAGAATATCTCTCTCTCTCTCTCTCTCTGTCGTCCCCCCCATCTTTATTTCACACACACCCATTATCACTTCTCAGTTCTCTGCTTCTCTGTGTTGATACAAAACACTTTCTTCACCAAGAATATGCCCTAACTTCTGTTAAATTCAGGGAGATTACATGAATGTTCCATTCAGTGAGGGGAGAAAGAATAGTGTAGAACTTCAGAATGTGAGAATGTCTTTCTCCTCAGTGAAGGCCACCCATGAAGACACATGTACAGGGTGCTGTAAATGCATTGTGACTGCAGAACTCACTCACCTTAATGAGTTACAAAGACCTCTCACGGTCAGCTATGCAGCTCATCAATGCATCGACTTCAATCACACACACCCTCCCTCTCTCTCTCTTTCCCTCACACACACACGCACAGTAGCTCAAGTGGCCATTAAAAATGCCATTAATTGAACCGCACATCAATTTCGTCTATGCCATGCATAGGGAAACACACCCTCTAGCACACCTGCTATTAAAACCCAACTCACATTCCCTCCATTTAACCAAGAGTGAAAATCACTATAATTACTGTCGTTCTCGCCGTGGATGAGTGTGACGGTCGGGGAGGCATGGGAAATGGTTTGACGCGGCAATCTAAAATTAAACACAACACACGTAAACACAAGCATAATAGCAGAAACATGCAATTACTTGTAATTAAGGCACTGAAATCTTAGGCAGTGAAGTCAATCAATCTCTTCCCCTGGAAGAAAGTGAGAAGAGAGAGAAACAGATCACAAGCACTCTGACTTAATTAGATTTCTTTCCATCTCTCCCTTGCTGCAAAGCCAGTTGAATTTGCTCGTGGTGTGACAGAGCAGCATTCGCAAAATCATCGTGTCACCCTCGCAAAAAAACGTCCAAAGACAAATCACCTTTTATGATGAGAGCCAGGAACAGGATGCTGCTTTTCGAACAAGACATGTGACGTTGAAATATCATGCAAGGTCGTAATCCATTTTAATATCTGATGACAGAATCTTATGTTGATAACTCTCTCTCTCTCTCTCTATCGGCCTATCTTTTTTCTTAACTCACTCAATTGTATCATGTTCTCTGAGGAAATTGGATCTTACAAGTTCATTACTGGGCAAAGCCATTCCCTTGTTTTTTTTACTGATACTGGGTATGTGATATTGTAGGCTTTAAATGGAGGCTGTCAGCTACAGCATGCTATGCCATCCTGTGACTGTGATGGAGAGCTTTCCCCATGACTTGAGAGCTGTCCGTCAAAGGCACATTCACAAAGCACAACTCCACTCCTCTAAGCCTGCAAATGGGGCTTGAGTCAATCCAACATTCTGCTAGGCTAGCAGGAACTAGACCAGGTTACCATGTGGCTAGGCTAGCAGGAACTAGACCAGGTTACCATGTGGCTAGGCTAGCAGGAACTAGACCAGGTTATCATGTGGCTATTTGTTCACTGTTTCATTTCTGCCTGTTCTTTTTTGTCAAGTGCCGCCCTCTCACTGAGGAGTGTAGACATCAACTGCCTCAGATGTGGGCTGGAGGATTAGCCTCTGGCTTATTTCTCGATGTTTCCTGGTGTTCACAAGCTCTGGCCATTAAAGCCCAGTCCACTCTTGATGAGACCTCTGCAGCTGTCTGTTCAGTAGTGGCCTTTCTCATTATCACAAGCAAAAGACAAAAGTGGCCGTGCTATTTTCACCACACTGACTACAATTAATGCAGTCAGGCCTTTTTTGTTTCAGGGGGCAGAATAAAAAGCTCACAGTATGAGGTTTATGTAGGGATAATGAAAGTGAATATGGCTGTAGGCAGAGTGTAAGTAGCTCTGCTTGTATGTGAGACTCTTTGCTATGTTTTCTGATCCGATGTGACCATAAATGATGACAGCGTACAGATAATTATCTCCAACAGATTGGAATCTTTGATTTGCCTGTTTGTGTGTACTATGATGAGGACGCTTCTGTGGTGAGCTTCATCCACAAAACAAATTGGGGTGGGGTGGGGGGGGGGCGCTGTGTACACTCATCCGCTCTCTTTCACTCAAACACAGAGGCTGTGCACGACTGTTGCCATGTCTCTGAATTATTGAGGCTATCCAGCTTTCAGGCACTGTTTATGCCTGCCACTTCAAACCAAACACGTCGCAAGAAACAACACTGCCGACCAGACCAGACAGACCATGATGCAGGGAGATCAATCTTTCCTTATTCCTCTTCCAAATCAAATATCTTCTGGCTCTTAAATTGTGTGTATTTTTGCGACTGACAATGTCCAGCTCTGATTGGTTGGCAGGTTATCTCTTCTGGAGACGTCATGCATGCCACGGTATGTGCCGTAGTCAGTCTTCTGAGAGAAGCATGATGTTTGCTGTGATTCTTTAGTGGCACGAGGCATGAAGGCTGTGATAAGTTGAACTTTTGTATACTTCCCTTCTCTCTTCCGACTGCAACATTACTTTGACAGCATGACGTTGGCTTTAACTTATTTTTATCGGAGAAACGTGATTCCAATTTTTTGTTTTGTCATTTTTAAAACTGGGGCAATCCGCTAAGCGAATTCCCATCAGAGCACTAAAAAGTTCATGTCAAAGAGGGAGAAACAGAGAGAGGGAGAGAGAGAAGGGGTAGTAGAGATATAAGGAAAACGGCAACACTTAACAGGAGATTTTTCATCTCAACCGAAAAGCACTCGCTGCACTTTCTCACCGTCTCAATTTCTCACTCTCGCTGGTGTCATTAGTCCCAGCGCTGAGGGGGAGAAAAGGATTCATTCTTCTATTCCTCTAAGTAGAGATAGCAGTTTTTGTCTTTCCTTTAGATTCTCATGTTCACACACAGTCACACACACATGCTGGGGGAGAGCGGTAGGAAATCCTCCAAGGCAGTTTTTTCCCGAAACACAGTAGAGAGTTGTGCTTTCTGATGATCACCTGAGGCGAGGCCCTGCGTAGGTTATCATGATGATGGGCATTTCCACAGCCACATACCCAGCCTCTCACCTCATGGGTATCCATCTGGAATCTTTGGCCAGTCTGGTAATTCATACTTTAATTAATTGGTGATATTTCAATATGCTCATGAACATGTTGTTGTTTTGCACTGCTTATTAAGACATGTAATCCCATCATATTGGAATGAAAACAATCTATAGGTTGACTAGGTTGTGACAAAAGATATGAAGATGAGAAGAAAAAGAAGAAGATTGTGCTTCCATGTACACGTATGTTGGATTTGTGAGTGGGTGTAAAATTAAAATGTTAAGTGGCTCAGAGAATTTGTGATGCATATCCCAGTATGGGGAACATTGCTGGATAATCAGCCACAGATGTTGTGGTGGAATTTATGCAAGATTAGTACATCCAATACATGATGTGTATAACAAGGTAATGTTGGCCATCAGTATTGGAAGCAAATCTTCCTGCCCACTCAAGGTGCTAAGTACTAAGCACTATTAATCTCTAAAATTACAAACTCCACAAACACCTGCAACCTGCCATGTTGAGTTTTCGTCTCGCCGACGTCTAATTGAATCAGATAAAGTGGCAGCCATTGTTTTTTCTTTGCCTGTTAAGTTTTGTATCTGCCTGGCATGGTCGAGCCTCCTTGCATGCTCTGGCTTGTTGATGGATACGTGCCTTTTTGATTGAGGCTGAGCCACCTTTATCAGGGCCTGAGAACAGGGTGATGGAGCATGCTGACTTCTGCTTGAGCAGCCGCTGTTGATGTGTGAGTTAACAACAGGCCACGGTGCTGAGCGCGCTCAATTAACAACGCACTGCAAGAGGATGAGTCTCCTGTGGGCGCCGGTAGACACTTCCGTCCCTCAGTTAAACTTTGATCAATCAGCTTAGCAATCCGTCGCTCCATGTCAACGGCAATTCATCTCCTTGACAGGGTGGATGGGTAAAGGGCTCCACGGTTCCCAGTGATAGACTAGTACTCCAGAGCTCCGTTCATGGTTTTAGTCTTGGCAGACCAGAGCAACTGACACAACTACTGGGGGGAGAAAATCATGAAACTATGACAGGTAAAACCATCTGTTATGATGTGCGTCTTCGTGACTGGTTTTAAATCATTTGCTTTGTCACGTATGACAGCAGATTTGGGGAGAGTGCTTCAGCCCCAGAAAAAAAAACACTTAATATCGACAGCTCCAGAGCCCTCTCCAAAACGCAGCCATGCTTCCACTTTCTCAACACCTCTTCAGGATGTTAGCGGTGAGCGCGCTGTGTTTGTAAAATGAATCTGTGACAGGCCGAACGATGTCGGGTTATTCAGGTATTAATGGGAGGCAGCTTTATCTCCTTCCCCAGACTCTGGTTTGTCTCCCGTTCTCTCTCTGGGTGAGAAATTGCTCTTGGTTCGCCTCTCCAACTGTAATTTGCCTGTCTCCTGCCTCCTCCTCCTCTTCCCCCACCTGCTCCTCCTCCGCCCCCCCCCATACCCCAATCATTTCTTCCCCAGCATCTCTTCTGTCACCGTTGCCTGCATCTGCCAGTGTGTGCCTGGGTGCCTGGGCGCCTGCAGCAGTGTGCTGAGCTCCTGAAAGACCCTCATTTAGAGGGGCCCGCTGCGTTTCTGCCAGGGCCTGCCCAGCCCAGGTCCCGGAGGTGAGCAGGACCTCGGCGGCCCTCGGCGGCCCTCGGCAGGGGCTCAGCCGCGAGCTGGTGGCTGGGGTGAGAGCAGGGGCAGCAGCGGTGGAGGTGGCAGCACAGAGGTGTGGAGATATCAGCCCCAACGGGGAGATGATATGCAAGGCACAAGCACTTTAAGAAAGGAGGCTAAGTCAATCCGCTGTGAAGGAGGCTTCCATGGCGCATGGAAGGCATTACCTCCAGCTTATGTTCTTCTCTTTCTCTCCCTCTCTCTCTTTCTCCCCCTCTGTCTCTTTCTCTCTGATTCTGTGGGCCTCTGTCTCTGTTATTGAATTAATTACAAATCCAGAACAGCTGAACGTTTGGACACTTCCCCCTTCAGGCTGCAAGGTGCTAATGTACCAAGCGATACCCGGTGACGCCACGATCCTTAAAAATCGGTCTGTTTTGTATCTGTTTTGTTTTTTTGTTGTCTTTCGATGAGAACCACAAGCGTGGTCTGCAGACAAAGAGCAAATAGAAACACAGAGCGCTGCTGAATGAGTGGGTGAAGGCTTGCTGACTGGAGCACTTTGAAGTTCATCTTCAGCATGGCGCGGTGGCTCGGCGTGACTCAGTGGAATCCCATAAGCTGCTGTACTATCTCAAACGTCCAGACTCAGGGCTTGCTTTAATCATTACTAGGCACTGACTGTATTTCATCCTGAACGAAGCCCTCCCATGTCGCAGCTTTGCTAAACAAAACCAAATGGAGTAAACAGCGCGGGGGAAGTGACATGAGACGGAAAGAAAAGGAAGGAGGGGGGGGAGTGGATTCAGTGAATGGATAGAGGAGGAAGGAGAACTACGAAGGGGTGGGGGTGTAGGAGGAAGTAAGTTTTAGTCAGGTCTTAAGACTTGAAAAAAAGTATTGATCACAAACATCACCAAGAGAGTCAGCAGTAGGGATTACAATTCTATTTAAAAGTCTGCATTCATTAAAGACATAGCTGTGCATTAATTAAAGACATACAGTAGATGTGCATTCATTAAAGACATAGATGTGCATTCATTAAAGACATAGCTGTGTAAAGAACATAAGCATGAAGGGGCATAGAGAAGGAGAGGGAGGAGTGTAGGCCGTAACAGTGGTGAATATACTGGAGGAAGAGGAAGACAGGTGTGTGTGTCGGGTGGGGTGATACGTGAGAAAGACTGATTTCAAGGACAGCAGTAATGTACTGGAGGGAATGTGTCAGAGACAGGGGAGGAGAGTGATTCTTCATTCACAGCAGAGGCAATATGAGACAGACAGTCAGATGCAATGAAGATGAACAGAGAGGGAGAGAGAGAGAGAGAGAGAGAGAGAGAGACGGGTGGCGGATGGCAAGAGTGGGACCGATAGAAGGTTCACAAAGAAACACAAAGCAAATGGATTGATGGAGCACAGAAGAAAACAGCCTTACCTGGCCCTGAGATATGTGCTGTGATTGAAGGGTAGGAGAGACAGAGAGACAGAGAGCGTTGCTATTTTCTCTTTCTCCCTCCTCCTCCTCTACACTGGAGCCCTGAGATTGAACATGGGCTTCATTATGATTAGCTGGGTAGAGACCCTGGTACAGTTAATGAATTGACATTAAGGGAGGATCAATGGCGGTGCTGCTGGGGTCTTAGAATGTGCACTTCATGAAGGAGGATTACTCTCTTAAGATCAAGGTTCCCCTCTCCCTGCCTCTCTTCCCGACCCCCTCCAGCTTCAAACCTCCAAACATCAGCACCTTTCCTCGCTCGCCCCTTTGTGCTCCAAAGACCACCTCACCCCCCCTCTCTGTACCGAGAGCCGGGCACAGATGCTCTGCGCGTGTGTAGGTCACCTCTCTCTCTCTCTCTCTCTCTCTCTCTCTCTCTCTCTCTCTCTCTCTCTCTGAGCGCGTCGTCTCTTCGAACTATGTAGGCTAACGGGATATGGCAGCAATGCTTAGGTCTTACTATGTTTGTCTTGAAGACAGCGTTTGTTCCCCCTGCAACTGAGCCGATGGAGCATGACACCTGCACGAGCACGGGTTCAAGTGGGCTTGTGCGCTGTGGCCTGATGAATGTTGGCGTGGTGACCGTGATGTCACTTCAGTGTCTGTGAAATGTAAATGCGTATGATGTGTAGGTGCAGTCTGTCACTGCTTGGCGGGTAAATAGCTGTCTGTCTGCGGACTCTGTGTCCATGTGTGTTTGTATTGCCTGTTATTGTTTGTATTGCCTGTTATTGTTTGTCTTGCCTGTTATTGTTTGCTTACTGCAAATGTGTTCTTCATTACGTCTGCTGTGCATTTCTATTTGTTTGTTTGCAACGCACAGAGACTATTTTGGATTTGATATCTTCTAAATATGTACAGTAAATTAAAAATATTAAGCTATATTGAGCTGACACATCAACTACATGTCAGTATCACTGGTGTACTGTTCAAGTGCATCAGTGTCCATCCTTGTATGCAATAACCCACTCGAGTGTGCATTAGGTGTCACTTCATGGCTATATTTGTGCTGCGTAGCAGCGTACATTAGCGAAAGGCGACACGACATGTTTGTGTTAGCTCAGCGACTCAGGCAGGCCATAGATCAGGCCATAGGAAGCAATCCAGGCCAACACCTTTAAGGTCTGCTGTCTGCGCTGATCAGTCCTGACGGAGCCCTAGCAGTGGTTCCGCCAGCCTCGCCTCGCCTCGCCCCGCCCCACCTCGCCCCGCCTCGCCTCGTCTCACCTCGCCTCGCCTCACCACTGTGACTCATCTGCTAGTTGCCTGTGCTCCCTTAATAAACAACAATCGCTTGTTTTTTGCCTCGTAGTTTTTCTGCTCAGCTGCACTCCAAAACAGCTCCCCGCAGTCTCTGTTTGGAAGCGCTTCACCGTTCACACACAGCTTGTGAACATGTGCATAGGTGTGTGGGCATTCAGGAGTGTGTGTGTGTGTGTGTGTGTGTGTGTGTGTGTGTGTGTGTGTGTGTGTCTTCTTGTGAATATTCCAGGACTATTCCACAACATGTGTAGCACCAAATTCACCTGCGCTGAATTAATTATTAATCTCCTAAATCTAGGACACACGAGTGGTTTGTATGCACAGCAGGTGCTGTAAATACGCCTATATTTTAAAAGCTGAGTATTTTTAAGGACAACTTCAAAGATCATGGGAAGGATGTCAATACCAGGGTGAAGTGAGCTGGAAAATAGAAGCATTCAGCTATAGAACAGCCTAGAGTCCGCTGACCTGATTGGAGGAGCAGGCTAGTCATGCTTTGAATGATTCATCACCAAGCTTTTACCTACGCCACTCTCCACCAATTAGACTCATAGCCGTGGCCACTCAGGCTGTTGTTGGAAGAAGATTGGGTGACGGAGGTGTTTGACTGACCCAGTAATTGGTGTCTTTGTTTGCCTGATCTCTGACTTAACAACAAGCTTTCTCTGAGAATTAGCGGACGATGGGGGAATTAGGGAAGTTCAAAAGGATGCGTTCTATCCTGAGGCACTCGATTAACTTATCACTGCCTATGACAGAGCATTAAAGGGCGTAAGATGAATTAGCGTCGGGATTAATGACGGAAGTTTTTGAAGGGGATACTGGTGATTAGCGCGTGACACAGCATAGACTGGTTTATCCCTCCAGGTCTTTTTGAAGGCAGGTTGCGGGAAGGCCATCTTGGCTCTAACGGCTATCAGGCTTGCACTGCCCAGCTGGAGGAACAGGAAGCGCACACAAAACTGGAGCCAGAGCTGCCAGGACAGCCCGGCCTGAGATGACGATGAGAGACAGCCTGTTCTGCCTCGAGCCTCAGCCTCATTTTTACAGGCACACTCAGACGAGAGCCCTTTTGAGAGATTGAGGATTGAAAGTATGTGGAGTCCCTCGACTGAATCCCATCATGTAGTCTCTTTACATTATACAAGCTACGCTGTTGAAGAATTAGCTTGTTAGTGTTAGCACTTGAAGACAGCAGTGAACAGCATGGGAGTCATCATTATGGGGGAACTGTTATGTGTATGAACAGGTACGGTACCATTAGCTGAGACATGACAGTTGGCATATGATGATTATTATCTGAACTCATCCAGTCTGTGATGGACACAATGAGGCAAATTAAGTTGGTGGCTACCAATTTAGCATCCATAAAAAAAATATATATATATGTGAATTATACCCGCAAGACAGCTCTTGGATGGCTAAATATCCTTGTTGGCTGAACAGCAGGAGTGATAGTAAGAGAGGGTAGTGAAGGAGGTGAAGAAAAAGGTGGGGAGAGACATGTATATTGGATTAATATCCACTAAAGATCTATTAAAGCGCCTTAATCAAAAGGCAGGTATTAAACAGCTGTGTATTCCTGAGTAGTCCGCCTCTGGTTCTGCCTCCCTGCCCCTTTAAATCCTGCTTTAATAAGCGACTGCCTCTGCCCGTCCCCACCGACTCCACAAATCTTCCCCTTTTATTCCGCACATGCTCCATATGGCTCTGCATGCTCCCGAGCAGCTAATTTTAGCAGCACTGATCCCTCATCCTGAAAAACGTCAGCTTGTCTCTCGCACCCTCTTTTCCTTGCTTTATGCCAGTTGGTGTGCGGGAATGTGTGTGTGTGTGTGTGTGTGTGTGTGTCAGAGGAAGAAAGAGAGAGAAAGTGTGTAGAGAGACTGAGGGAGGAATGAGGGGTGGGAGGGAGGTAGGAAAGGAGGAGATGTAGTGTTTAGACACACAGCGCACACACACACACACACACGCAGCACATACACACACACACACACACACATTGTTATTCTTGTGAGGCATCACTTGCAGGTGCGACTGACTCAATAATAGGATCTCATGCTCACACCTGTCCCAGTGCTACCAGCTGATTTTCCCCTCCACTCTCTCTTTCTGCTGTCTATTCTAAACCTCATATTCACTCGCTTTTTTTTTGGTTTATTTATTTGTTTGTTTGTTTTTGGGATGGTTTTGGCATGGCTTTTGAGTTATTTGGCCTAAGCATTGGTCCCCATATCAAACCACGGTCGTAAAAAAAAAACATCAACACTGACACAGACATCAATAATGAAGCATCCAATCTCATCCATTTAGTTCAGAGAGTGCTTTGGCAGACCGCAGCCCTGTTCCCCAGTCTAGGGCCACCAGCCCACTCCTGTAATATTACCGCCGGCTCCACTGGGCGCCGTTAAACGCCACTGGAACGGCATCAACGCCTCCTTTTATTGTTGACAGTGAATTTTCGACCGCACAGCACCAATCTCCTGTGCTTACGCAGTAAAAGCTGCTCACACACACACACACACGGACATGCACACACACACACACACAAACACACACACACACACACACACACACACACACAAATGCAGGTACACAGAGAAAAGATGGCCTTCAAGAGTACACAATAGAGTTATAAAATGTGGCTAAATGGTTTTATACACGTCCATTTCTAGTAACCTTCTAGAAACATTAAAGGAACCTTGTTTGAGCTGTTGTGCTTTTTGTGAGCTTTTTCCCCTCTGCCTACTGTGTGGACGGTGAGGGATGCATCCTTCATTTCTTCAATGTCAGGACTCCTCTGTCCAATCCCATTAGAAAACACTTTATTTGGCATGACCCATATGTCACGTCAGTGCCTGTTTGTGTGGATACTTTTGACATGACAGCTGACACGTGATGGGTGTTATTTCCAGTGGTGTATGGAGTTTGACTGCCCGACTGCAGCACACACTCTCCCAGTGGCTGTTGGGAAATGATGGCAAAAAAAAGAGAACGTGTCCCCACGGAAGTCTGTAGAAATCAGCTCTTTATTCCGGCAAAAAATGACCATCTTTGCAGTTCTCTTGCTGCCCCTCTGATGCCTTTCCCAAGGATTTATTTCGCACCCCAAGGCTGAAAGCAGTAGAAATGTAAAATGAATATGAAACACCAGCTGTGTTTTGGGGCCGTAGCTGGCGCTGCAGTGTGGATGTGATCCGCAAAGGTCAGTCTGGTGGAATTTACACCTCTGGTTATTGGTTCTAATGATTCACAGCAACAAGCCCTCCATAGTAGGAGTATGTCAGCTCTTGTGTCAGCTCACACATCCCCAGGCTGGAGGTGCAGTTAGCATAGGAGGTGATGTTGATGTATGGATGCCTTCTGCTTTACTTGAGTCTTAATGGCTCTGTCTGAAGGATTCAGGTGAACATTTCAGGAACAAATTAAGCTGTGCTTTCATTTCACTCAGAGATTTCAAAGAACACAAAAAATATGCCTTAATTGAAAAGGTCTGTGGTTGAAAGTGATGTATTGCTTCTGACAGTGTAACTACTCTCACACTTAGCTGCATTTACCTCATTAGTCAGCCCGAGCTTATAACACACAGGAGTTTCTCCCTTCTGCACAAACTCAGAGGGGAATAGAAATGTAAATAGTTTTACAGTGTTATATAAGGAGTAATCAAAATGTTTCAAAGATCAAAATGCATACATCTTTGTGTTATAGTGCGAAACCATGTGTGTAAATCTTTGTGTTATAGTAAACAACCTTATTAACTGTGGATGAACTTGCCAGCTCACGCTATTGAGGCAAAACAGAGACTTTCCATTCGTTGTTTATTGGTGTATTCTGAACTATCTGCCCCCCCCCATTGCCACCTCCTGTATTAAGTCCTCCTTCATAATTAAGTGATAATTTAGCTGTTTAATTGAAGCAATCTTGTTGATTACTTTAATAATTACTACCAATTAAGTCAAATAGGGTGGTCAATTAAACCTGCATTTGTAGTAAGTGCTAATTAGACACAGATGTTTACATAATACTGAGATGGACACAACAGCAGTTTTATTGCACAAAAATATGACCGCCATCTTAACCAGGAGGATTCATTTCTAATTTATCTATTTACCGTGTTACAATCCCTTCTGTTCTGTGTATTGCGTGCTACTAGCACTCCATGTCTTTCCCCTTTTAATCAGATTAGCCATTCTGGAATTCACTCTCCATCCACACTTTCACTTTGCATTCAGGTAAACCTTCTGGACGCAGCCGCTCCCTCATGTCCAAAATCCATACAAAACAGGCCATAGCTCATAAATAAACACAAGAATTAGACTCAAAATCTCCTTCTTCTGTTAGCTGGGCAAAGAAGGGACTAGTCCAATCAATATGTGAGTTTATTGCTGTGCCATTAGTTTTGTTTGGTCAAAAGCCCTTTTGGAAGGGCATTGCTATGCACCCCTTGCAGCGGAGAGGGCATTATTTATGGCCAAATGAGAGCAAGACTGCACACAGGCCAACGCTTATCAGGGTCCTTAGAGAGAGACAGGAAATTGAGTTTGTCCAGTCGAATGGTGGGAAAAGTCACGCCAAGAGACAGACAGACCGTTTCGCTCCTATTAGCAAATATGTGTTATTCATGAGGGCAAATTTAGTGTGAACTATGTTTCATTGATATTCCACGCAGTGACTTTGCAGTTGTCTGTCTTGGGACCATAGCCATTTTATTTCCATTCTTTCCTTTATTTATTTACCACACCACCCACCCCAACTCAACAATGGCGGGGAATAAAAAAAGAAATCCAGTGATGGTGGCGGTGTCAGGATGTTGGGGCGGGGGGGGGGGGGGGGGCAAGGTCACAAGGGTCAAATGTCAGACTCAGTCGCCAGCTGATTAATCATTTTCAGCATAACAAGCCATCACCACATTCTCATATAAGCAATCTGAAATGGGACCAGTCTCCTCCACTCCCTCTCTTTTGAGAACTTCAAACACGCATCATTTTTGGCCGAGCGAGAGCTGCGGTGTGGTCAGAGCCGCTCGATAAACTCAATGCAGACAGCCTAGCCTCATCGGGAGAGGAGATAATATGATAATGCACCTTCACCGTTTCCATTTCCATTTGGTGACAACTGACTGCCCTCGTGCTTTCTTCTTGTCTTCCATCATCATTTGTCATCCTACTGTGGGGTCCATTCACTGTTCCCTTGATCGCCCATAAAATGGCCCTCAGATTGGTTGTGATTCTCCACTGTTCCCTTCTGTTCCTTTATCTTTCCTTCTCACTTTTTCTCCTGTATTTATCTTTCTATACCTCCCTCTCTCTTTTTCTGTCCCTTTCTTTCCCTCTCTTCCTCCCTCTCCCTCTCCCTCTATCTACGAGGGTGTAAATTGCAGTGTAAGTGATCCAGCTGGCTCACACCGGGGCGGAATCAGGAAGGTGATAGGTGTGAAGCAGCAGGTCTCTGAGGGCTGAAACTTCATTCACACCGGCAGCAGCAGAGCTCCTGCCCCCAGCAGCCGTGAAAAGAGCATATGTTAGAGGACAGATCCATACTACACGTGTTGGTCTTGTACTAGATCTGTGGTCCTACCGACCATCTGGTAGATAATGGTGGCAGCGATGCCAAGGTCACATCCTTGTGGATTCTGGAAAAATCCCATCTGCAACTGACCCTGGAAGAGGTCTGGCCCACGTCCGGTGTAGATTAGGGTCGGATCCATCTGGAATCGAATACTGTCTTGGAAGTGTCCACAATAGTGCTTGAGGTGGCTTTGGATAAACCCAGCCGCTAAAGCACTTAGTGTGGGGACTTTTCCCAGAATAGAGCTGCTCTATACACTGCAGCTCTTATGTCTTCCTGTACATTAGAGGTCGCCTACAGAACTGTGTCAGAAGTAATTAAACATCCAGCAGAGGAACAGGGCCCTGGAAAGAGGAGGAAGACAGGAAGTGTGGAGGAAATAAAGAGCGATCTCGCTGTGTCATCCTCCATTAGCACATAGCTTACCGATACACACGGGGACAATACAGCTGCACCTCCACCATCTCTGGTCATTCTTCAATTGAAGTGTTCAAGCAAGACCTTTTCCTAGTACTGCAGGTAATAATACAAGACTATAAAAAAAAAAACATAAAATGGAGCTTCAGTGCAAAACTAATCACACCCACAGTCAGAGGAAAGTTGCCAACAGAAGATGGAGGATAGAAGCACCAGTACAGGTCATCCTGAAAGAGTAGAGTCATCTTACTAGCCCAGTGGAGACGTTAGTATAATAGCCCGAGGATAAACTGTATAATAACGATGTCTGAATGAGTCACTGATTGTGCTGTGTGTCACACAATGCTAAGTGATGTGTGTGAAAGAGTTCAAAATCAATACTGGGAGGGAGAAAAACAACACTGTGTTGTGTCCACACAAATACAAGTGCAATTGTTCTCCCACCCAACAAAGAGCTGCTTACCATGTCCTTTTGTGTTTATTTGTCTGCCATCCAACCAATTTTAATTTCCCTAGAGCAATCCAGTCCTCTTCCTCACATTTACACAACGAGCAGGTGTCTCGCACAATACATCACTGTATGTAGAGAGAGACAGAGAGAGACAGAGAGAGAGAGAGAGAGAGAGAGAGAGATTGGCAATGCTCTTTGTAAGATACACTCTTTCTCACTTGCAAAGTCCATCTTTGCAAATCAGTGATATTTCCACCTCACTATTGCATACTATATTTCTTCAATCAATTCAAATCAAATCCATTCCATTCCATCTTATCATTGTGGGATTGGGTCCTCAAAGTATACTTCTGGTCTGATTGCTTTCACTGATTGCATTTTAGAGATGACCGAGATATTGCTACATGTATCAGCATGCATATTGAATTTCCCAGGATATTAGACCCATATACAACAAAATTGTGTGTGTTAAGACAAAAACCCTGCATTAAAAGATCACGTCAGATCACGTCAGTCATACGTCAACACATCAACAATGACAACAGTATATCAAAATGGCAAATTAATACACATGGACTTTTAAAAACAGCTACAAAATACTCCTCCAGCCTTTGAAGGGATTTTTTTCCCCTTTTTTTTCTTTTTTGAAAAGCTGCCAAATGGGGAATTCGCCGACATTTTTTGCAAACCATGTTTAATTAGAGGCAGGAAATGTCAGCAATGCAGAGAGGAATGAAACCTCATATTTCTTGGCAGCAGAGGGGAGGAAAAAGATCCAGCGGCGGATACTGTTATGTCAAATATCCATGTTGACGAGCACATTACATAGTTCTGAAGACAACGGAGTATTTCACCGCTTACTTGCCTGGATTGCCTCCCCTAGAAGAACTGAGGCTAAATTGTACGGCTGATTTCAGTCAAAGCAACACACCAACAGAGCACACACCACAGACCAACAGTCAACAACGCTCTGGCCATGAAACAGTTACAGTTTTGCACCACCTCATCAGTGGGACATGACACCTCATTTACTGCGGATCACCATATTTCTGCAGCGTGAACTCAGTAGGTTTGCCGGTTGAGCCCCGATTGGTAGGATTGGAGAACATATTGCATCAGGACAAACAGGATTACACAGCTTCTCAAGGGAGTCGGCCGCTCCACAGGTGAAGCACACGGATCCTGCTGCTCTCATTAACCGCAGAAGGGACTTATCAGCAAAGGTCAGCAAAGGCAGTCGTTGAATGTCACAGCTTAGCCAGACTTGGAGGTGGCAGACGCACACAGAGAGAGAGAGATAGAAAAAGAAGAAGAAAAAAACATCACGTGGGTTAACAAGCATAGCTTTTGCAAGAGAATAAGTCTCCATTCCTGACTCCCCAAATGTGAAATCTTAGGGATTACAACAGTGCTAAGTCCTGCATTGATTCTGAAATGAATGGCAGAAATGACGCCCGGAATAACAAATTCCAGCACCCGGAAGGCTTTAAGAAAATGTGAGTCCCATTGTGGTGAAATATCAGCTGCAAGCGGGCGCCACTCCGATGAGCGTAGATAAGTCACACAACACAGCCCCAAGGAAACATGACGGGATTCAGCAGGCGTTTTAGAACTCTGTTTAGCAGTCGAGCAGACTCAAGTAAAAATCCAGCCACCCGTTTTCCGGCTGCGTGATTGTTTTTCGCGGTTGTGTGCACCAGATTATGTGTGTGTGTGTGTGTGTGTGTGTGTGTGTGTGTGTGTGTGTGTGTGTGTGTGCGTGTGTGTGTGTTTTATACTGTGTACGTGTTTGTGCATCTGTAAATTAGTTCTCAATGAAACATAATGCACTAGAGGAGACATCAACTGAACTCCACAATAGTCAGAAGTCTCTCTCTCTCTTTCTAGAAAATCCAATCTGCATTCACATAAAGCAAAAAGGTCTTACCTTAGATATGATCTGAGCATACCATAGATACATCTGTGCAGTGTGCTAGAGACACACACTTAGATATGATCTGAGCATACCATAGATACATCTGTGCAGTGTGCTAGAGACACACACTACACACTGTCCTGACCACACAGAGGGCTTCTGTGCCTTCGACACAAGGCCTTACACTCAGACTAAAGGGCAGAACAACAAACCAAAATCCCTCCAAACTTGTGGCGTTTAAAAAAGGGGTGTGCAGTGGGCCAGCAGGTCCTGTGGTCCTCCGTGAGTCGTGCATCAGCAGAGTTTCTCAGCAGTATAAATACACCTGACACGGCATCTCCCAACACCTTCCATCACCTCCCATCACCTCCGTCTGTGTCAAGGCTGGATCGCTCCATCATCGCTGCATCCATGTCTCCTTCACACTGTGCCAATCCCAAGCCACTGCATCATATTGATCCCACCGCTTGCAGATGCCTCACTTGCTCACTTGCCTTTGTTTCCTCTGAGGTATATTCTGTATTTCTGGACAAACTGGTGTGCAGTATGTGAACATGGTGTGTAGTTTGTGAATTCTGCTGTGAGGGGGAAAAAAAATGTCAGTAGGCCTCAACCATGACTGATGTTCTCTGCTTGTGTGTGTGTGTGCATTTGTGCGTGTGTTTTCGAGCAGGCTGCGGGCTGGAGTTCCTGCTGGTGTTTTGCGGTCTGGAGCTGTCCTGGTCGTGCCCGCGCCACTGCATCTGCTACACGGGGCCCAGCACCGTCAGCTGCCAGTCGCACAACTTCTTGTCGGTGCCAGAGGGCATCCCGCCGCACAGCGAGCGCATCTTCCTGCAGAACAACAAGATCCACCGGCTGCTGCGCAGCCACTTCAGCCCCACCACCGTCACGCTGTGGATCTACTCCAACAACATCACCTACATCGAGCCCAGCACATTCCACGGCTTCTCCGTGCTGGAGGAGCTGGACCTGGGGGACAATCGGCACCTGCGCTCCCTGGACTCGGAGACCTTCCGTGGTCTGAACCGCCTCCACGCACTGCACCTGTACCGCTGCGGCCTCAGCGTGCTGCCGACTGACATCTTCCAAGGCCTGCGCAATCTGCAGTATCTCTACCTGCAGGTAAGCCTTTCCAGTCATTAACTTCCCCCTTCTCTCCCTCCTCCCTATTTCAACAGCATGACATGGCGCATATCTATAACTCTTGAGAGTCAGGAGAGTTCAATGACTGCCTCAAACGACAAGGCTCATATTGGTGGAATAAAAAAATCCTCCATTGTTATTTCATTGCCTAATAAAATCTCCCATTAAGTCCCAGAACATAGTCTCATTTGTGTCGTTGAGATGAACGATATTATCTCATTGTTCTCTCCCTCCCTAGGACAACCATTTGGAGTTTCTGCAGGACGACATCTTTGTAGACCTGCATAACCTGAGCCACCTGTTCCTGCATGGCAACCGGCTGTGGAGCCTGCACCAGAACACCTTCAGGGGCCTGGGCGCCCTCGACCGGCTGCTGCTCCACCACAACCGGCTCCAGTGGGTGGACCGGCAGGCCTTCCACGACCTGCGGCGCCTCACCACACTCTACCTGTTCAACAACTCCCTGACGGAGCTGAGCGGCGAGTGCCTGTCCCTGCTGCCGGCCCTGGAGTACCTGCGGCTCAACGACAACCCGTGGGAGTGCGACTGCAAGGCGATGTCGCTGTGGGACTGGCTGAAGAAGTTCCGCGGCTCCACGTCAGCAGTGGGCTGCATGGCCCCGGCCGACACGGCGGGCAAGGACCTGAAGCAGATGCGCAAGGAGGACTTCCCCAACTGCTCGGGCTCGGAGTCGCTGCACCAGAGCAACACCTGGGCCAGCACAGATAAGGTGTCTCTGAAGAAGGAGCCCCCGCCACCCCAGCCGCCGCACACCAGGCCCCACCACCCCCACCACAGCGGACCGTACCCCTCCCCGCCCTCACCTCTGCCCCACCCGCCCACCTCCATCAACGGGGAGCACGCTGGTTCGGGGGGTTTGCCGGGCGTGGCACCCCCGCAGAGGTCCGGTGGCCGCTCACGGAACTGCACCCGCCAGCGCGCCAAGGGGGGCAAGGGCCGGGGCCTGAACGACGTGCACACCCTGAATGAGATGACCGACAAGGAGTACTCCTCACCTGACTTCGGCGACGGCAGAGGCGGGAAGCACGACCCCACCACCCCGGATGGCTCCACCCCGCGGAGGAAGCACAAGTGCACCCCTCGGACCTCTATGGGACCCCCTAGTGGGGTGCAGCAGCCCACCGACTGGGCGCCTCCGCAGTGGCCCGGGCCTCTCCTCTGCAGCTTGCTGGCTGTGCTAGCGCCCCTAACCACGGAACTCATCCTGCGCTGACCGCACAGCAGAGAATCATGGCCATACAATGACAATGACAATGACAATGCAACCCTCCGACCTGCTCTGCTCTGCTCTGGCTCCGCCCCTGGAAGGCCTGTGTGTGCAAATGTATGTGTGTAAGAGTGAGAGACAAGACTGGTTGTGTGTGTGTGTGTGTGTGTGTGTGTGTGTGTGTGTGTGTGTGTGTGTGTGTGTGTGTGTGCGTGTGTGTGTAACTATACCATTGTGTAAGGAGCTTTTGCCGTTTTTAGACTCTGAACTAGACCTATTAACACTGAACATCCAATGTGAGAAGCACTCACAGTATTATGTAGGAGTCTAGATGGTGAAGAGGCAGAGGATCAGGAGAGGCAGAACACAGACCACGCTTGCACTGCCACAGTTGCCATTGCAGTTGATTTCTCATTTCGTGTTGTCTGGTTTTATTCTTGTACTGTTCATGATAGGTGTGTGTCATTAACTGTGAGAGAAGTATGAAGACTTTATAATGATGATCCAGGGATTAGACAGAAGTTGGCCAGAGCGGGACAGTTTGTCCACTTAAACAGTTTTCTTTTCTTTTCGACTTGTATTTCTCAGTGTGTGAATAGCAGAAAAATGCAAATTGACAACTTTGCCTATACAAAATCAATGTCAAATGCAACATCTATTGCCAAATGTGTTTATCAGTCTGTTGCCAACATAATTTTTTTGCTGACATTAGTAAAAGGTAATAGAGAAACATTACTTATCAGCCAAGGAATGCACATTCCGCTTCTCACAATACATTGTCAAAATGTGTCCTTGCAATAGAACTCACCGCAGATAGATGTACCGACCATATGGCATCCATTCAACCACATTCTTATTTCTTATCAGTGTCACATTTTGCTGGACCATTTTTTCCCCCTTGTCTTTTCCAGGAGCTGTTTCAGGTCTCCCCCTTCTCTTTGATTGTTTTCTTCTTTGCTATTGCACATTACAAATCCACTAGCTGCTATATTCTTTCCCAAAAAATACATGTGTCCCCAGAAGAAAAAAAAAAAAAAAAAAACTATGATTACATTTAGAAATGTATCAACCTCTTGTCCTCCCATGTTGCTTTCTTTGATTTGGTGACAACACTTTGAGACAGAGGAGGGGCCCAGAGGTAGGGGGGGAGGGAGGGTGAGGACGTCACGAGGGGAGCGAAGGTGAAAATGGAGGATGAACTCAATCTGCTAACGGTCCTCGTTCTACTTGAACACGGCCACCCCTTTCCATTCGGAGTGTCAAAGGCCTAAATTAAAAGGAGAGGGGAGGAAAAAAAGTACCTTACAACAAAGACTTGCCGTGCTGAGGTGCACTTTCCATTTCAGCACGACCAAACAAGGACCTTTTGGGAACCAATGAACTGCTTAAAATGCTTCAATGACTGCTGTTCTTTTTTTTTCGACCAGTGGCCACAGGAGGCCTCTCGTATAGACAATCGCTTCTGGAACATTCTTAGCAGAGTGACTGGAGTTGGAGGAGTTGGATTTTCCCAAGGAGAAAAAATATATATAAATGTACTGCAGAGCTGGATGTGCCTCCATACCGAGGTGGTCTTTGTACAAACAAAACAAAACAAAAACGAAAAGAGACGTGGACACTTATTACTATAAGCTACAAGAAGAGTGGCAGGTCAGATATTAATCATTATTTACTATGAGAATAACGATATTAAAAATGACATTACTGATTACAGGGTTGTTGACTCCTCAAGAGGAGTGTTTATCTTTGGATCCATATTCTGTTTGATTTATATATATTTTTGGGGGTTATTTTGTTACATCCTTCTGCACCATTTTCAGATAAACTGCACAAATCTCCTCTTCTCCTCCCTTCTCTCTCTCTCTCTCTCTTGTCTCTCCATCCCCGTGATTTGATGGTTTAACAAGTTGTTCTCAGAAAAAAAGAGTGAGAAAATGTTTATAAAGATATTAAAATCTATATCTTCTTATGTTAAAAGTAACTGTTTGTGATCTTTTGTTAACTCTCCCTGTATGCATATATATATGAGGGGGGTGTGTGTGTATGTGTGTGTATGACTGTGTGTGTGAGTGTGTGTGTGTGTGTGTGTGAGTGTGAGTGTGTGAGAGTGGTGTCTGTCAGCAGGCTTTGTGTTTTCTTCCTGGTGCTCCCTCAGCCTTTGCTCTGTTTGCAGTGTGTCTCTGCAGATCAGGGACTGGTGGCTAAAGAAGCCTTCCTCTTTCACCGAACACAGCTTCACATCCTCCCCACTCTTCCTCTTTCACCGAACACAGCTTCACATCCTCCCCACTCTTCCTCTTTCACCGAACACAGCTTCACATCCTCCCCACTCTTCCTCTTTCACCGAACACAGCTTCACATCCTCCCCACTCTTCCTCTTTCACCGAACACAGCTTCACATCCTCCCCACTCTTCCTCTTTCACCGAACACAGCTTCACATCCTCCCCACTCTTCCTCTTTCACCGAACACAGCTTAACATCCTCCCCACTCTCTCTCCACTCTTACCCACAAACACTCAATGGAGGTTACAGTATCACTCATGCCCATATACAGTATACCACACTTTGTTCACATAATACTGTGAGCTGGGTTTAGACCGTCGTGAGGTTTTACCCTATTGATGATGTGTTTTTGCAATGGTGATCTTGCTCAGTCCGAGAGGCACATAAGACATTACAACAGTCTATTCACACACCGTACATGAGCCTCATACAGTAACAGACAAAATACATGATTACTGTCACTTAAAACTCTCTGTGGAGATGTGCACAATCTCACAGGTACACCAAGGCACAATACTTGGGCTTGACCTTATGTTTGAGCACTATAACCCACATAAACACAGAAAGTAAACACATTCCAATCCCCTCTCTGGCATAAAGATGACACAGTAGATAAATGTTGTAGATTAACGGTTCCACATACATTGAAAAGACTCAGATGATGACCCAGCCAGGAACAGTCCTATAAACTTGCTGTTTCTGTAAATGATTCAAAAACACAGCGGTAGTATTTATGAGTGTGTCACAGCAAATCTGCAGATATTCAGGGTTATTATTGTTATTAATGGGACTTTACAACATAAATTCCATTTCCTCTTTCCTTTTTCCTCACCCCATGATGAAAATTGATCCACACCAAAGTGTGTAATTTCATTTTTTTTTCTCCTTCTGCTTCTTCGTCTTCTTCCACTGCTGCTGCCGCTGCTACGCCGGTTAACTGAAATGGGGGAAGAAGCACAGAGGGGAAAAAAAGTTAGTTTTATGCTTGGATGAAAACGGGTGCAGAATTACATTCAAATTGATGAGCAGCCCTACCATCTAATAGCGTTGCTTTCTCGCTTCCGCAAGTCCCCTTCCCTCTCCCCTCCTCCCTCCTCCCTCTCTCTCTCTGCTGTTCATTTCTTGAAAGTATTAAGAAACAGACCCAGCCCTAAGGACACAAACCAGTGAGCAACATACAAAGCCTACTCTTCCGTCTCACTCTCGCTTTTTTTTTTTTGTCTTGTCTTTTTTCCCCGTCCTGTGAGCCCATGCTGTTGAAGCACTGCGGGCTGTTCATGAGGATAGAGTGTGCACAGTACAGTGTGCTTAACAGCCTTTCTCCACTTCAAGTAGACCGTGTTCATGCCTCGCTGGCCCGGCGCTTCAGGAGTCCACTACACTTGTAAGCAATCCCCAGGTTGGTGTCCCTGTACCAAGAGGTGCATGTTTCCATATGGTGGTACAGCCCCGGTAATAGAATGAAGACCGTTATACCACATTATTACCAAATATCTATCTTTCCCCCCCTCTCACACTAATAGGCCAGTGTGATTATCTAAGCCTCATTGCATCTTCCGATTGAAAAAGCCAGCAGAGCGTTTGACCCAGCCATCCCTCACCCTATGCTTCCTCATTATGTGACGTGTTCCCGAGCACAATATGCAGTTTATACATGCAGGATGCAGAGAGCAAGGAATGTATGGAGTCTTGTCACGGGTTTGTAACTCGAGCAGGCTACAATAGGCTCAGTGCAGAGAGAAGACTCGCAGACAGACAGATGAGGGAAATCGTTACTGCGGCACTTTCAAGTATTCTGACTCACATCTACAGCCCTGCATTGCTTATGAAATGATACAATGCAGTAGGTGGTTCTCCATGCCTAAAAATATACACCAAGACAAAACGATATACGCCACCGGGCTGAAACATGGCACAGACAAATACACAAAAATGATTGGAAAAGGGGAAGACTGGATGGAATCATAGGCATAAAGAGGTTTGTGAACACTGGATTAGAAAGAGGGGAACAGGGAAGCAGTGAGAGGAAGGAAGGGAAGCAAACAGAAGACTTGCAACAGATGGTGGAGACAGAGAGAGATATGGAGGAAGAGAGAGAGAGATGGAGGAAGAAAAAAAGAAGAGGTGTCTTCAGGGGCAGAGGGAGGCAGAAACAACATGGCCACTGTGAAACGAGGGGGAGGGAGAGAAAAAAAGAGGAAAATCAGAAGTGACGAATCCTATGACATTTTCTCTTTTAGTACTACCACAAGGGAATGGTGGGACGGCGTATGAATGTATTAGGCAGTCAGTGGCAGAGACGGCGCAGTTATGGATGTACCCGACAGGGCGGCAGTCCCACGTCTGCTTCACTCGCTAAATCAATCACACAACCTCAAAACGTCTCCTTGTGTCACAACATCAATATATTCAAATGTGCTGGCTAATTTTTTTAGTCTGACTGAACTTTCTGATCTTTCGTTTCACTCTGTCTCTCTCCGTCACTCTCAATAGGATAATGGCAGCCACTGAACTAAAGCAGCAGCACCGTTTCAGTGTGAAATACTGGGAGCAGTTTGAGCTCCTAACATGGGGAACAGAACTGCTTGTGTCTGTTTCACAGATTTTAATTCACTTTCCCTTCATTGTTGTGCAAAGTTTAATTAAAAGGAAGCACTTAGAAAATGAAAAAACAGAGTGAGAAAGCGAGCAGGGCGAAGTTTGGGGTTGGATTGGGGGGGGGGGTTTGGGACGTGATAATTAACAGAATAAACGACTGAAATGCCACAGCACCTGCCTCTTACCCTCCACCCTTCCCTCAGAGTCTGCCGCGGTCCCTCACTCCCCAATCAATCACAAACCTAATATTACCTCCCTCCTCATAAGCCTCTCCACTCGCTCCTCTGTTATTCTGTTTATTTATTTAGGCGGCCATTCCCAGCAGGCCTATAGGATACCTGACTCCCTCTCCCCCCACTTGGCCTCGGCTGCAGTTTAGTTGGAGTGCGGCGGCCGAGCACCAAAAGCTCATCAGTGCTGCCATGACGTGACTGTGAAGATGCCAGCCGACGGAGATGCATTTCACTGTCCGTCCATGTGGGGGAGCGTGAAGAGGAGTGTGTGACAGGAGTGTGTGTTTGTGGGCTCTGAGTTACGACAAACACTTCTCCACACTCCTCCACCCACTCCACACACCTCTGTCCCCCCCACCCCCTCCCCAGTTCCTCCTATCGCTCCGTCAGTCTGTAGCTGGTCATAAAAGTACACTGTGGTGTTTACATTGGCTTCCCTGAGATTTACTGGAGACGTTTATTACTCTTTGGGCAAGACAGCCAAAGCTCCTATCGGTTTACTCACTGAAACCTACCCAACCCATCAAAGCAGTCTCTGTCAGCCCTGCAGCTGATCAATGACTGCAATTAACAGCTCAGATCAATTTTCGGTGGGAGAACAAAATAAAAGTCCAAGTCGAACAGCCCAGCCCCAATCCCATCAGTCCTGGACAAATCCAGAGCCAAGACAAGCCAGTCCGCCGTGCGGGTAACGACACACACACACACAGCACTTTTGCTCCCCCAATTAATCTCCTGCGGCAGCCTGACAGACAACACTCTTGTCTCTACAGGCCTGTTTCCTTCCAAAGGTTTTATACCTCTGTAAAGAACCTGCAGAGTGCTTCAGTGACAAACACACAAACATGCACACACACACACACACACACACACACACACACACACACACTGAAATGTGCTGATAGCAATACACACACAGATCCACACCCACATATAAACCCATATGAGAAGTTGAATGTGCAAACATACTGTCATATTATGTACTAATACACACATACTGACACACCTACACGCATTGATCAGTGAATATCCAGACATGCACTAAACCAGCATTCACACATACAGATACACTCACATATTCCGAAACACAGGTCGACACTCACACACACACGCGCGCACACGCTTACACACACACACACACACACTAATCCATGCCTGTTCAGAGTACCTTCCTATCCTCCCACACACATTAACTATTTCTGTTTGATCACCCACTCCCATAGACAAACTCACATGTACACAACCCCCGCCTACCCAAGCCCACATACACAACACAACACATAAACATGCATAGAAGTTCAAACTTACCAGAGAATAACTCCCTGAGGCGCACTATTACTTAAATACAATACAAAAACGCACTAGCTAATGAAAAATATTCCAATTTCTGTGTGATATAATGCTGCCTGAGACATACACTTGATAATGCAAGTCTATGAATGTAGAGGCAAGGCTGTGGTTTACAGCTGGTTAATAGGAATCAGAAAGTATAAGGCATGCACATTTCAAAAGACTGCAGTCTGATAAAAAAAAAACAAGTCTGGAGGCTTCACACATCTACAAATAATTCTCAGCTTATTAGCATGGAGAAAAGTGCAAATCGCGCAATGCCTAAGAAACATCTTATTCCTCATATTCAAATATTATGGCAGCCCCAAGGTTCCCACAAGGTGATTAATTTCTGTGTTCCCTGTGCAAACTCTGTGAACTGCACACAAGCAAAGAGCTTACGTCTCCTGTCATTGACTAGTTCATTGAGTATTCTTAGCTCTTGCGTGGCAAATGCTGAACTAAATGTATGGATGCGCCCCATAGATGAAATGTATGAATATGCTGCAGACGGTGCTCTGGCAGTTGTTTCGTCAGCTCCCCAATGAGAGAACGAACACAAGAAACATGAAACGTGGCAGAAACAAACACCCCGTGCGCGTGTGTATGTTTGTCTGCAAGCAGCCTCTGCCTGTCCTGTGCATCTATTCCAGTCAGCTGGGACATGTACACCCATCCCCTCTGCCTCTGAAGACAATGGGTTTGCTTCCCTCCCGCTGTTCCTTCCTGGATTTTCTTGCTGCGTAAAGTTTTATCTGTGTGTGAGAAAAAGACACGAATGCACAGGGAGTGTGTATCACCACACACACACACACACACACACACACACACACACACACACACACACACACCACCCCTCCTCTCTCTCCCACACAGTGGGAAGCAGCGGCTCCTCAGAGGTGGAGTTCAAACTTCTCGCTCCATCTCAATCTCTCTGCCCCGGAGCCTCTCCCACTGCCTCTCATACATAACACTCCCACACTGACACACAAGAAACACACATTTACATACAACTCCCAACAACAGTTATTCACGTCTCCCCGTAGGCATCGTCAGACCTGGGCATAAGGGGTTATATATGTATATATATATATATATTTCTTCTTCTCTCCGCAAAACTCTACAGAGATGGGGGTGGTCCATCTCATTGCCCGTAGAAATTCACTTGTATTCTAAAATCACTCATTTCCTCATGAACAGAGATGTCAAATCCAAGTGGTGCTTAAACATACAGAGAGACGTTGGTGCATGCATGCACACAAACCAATACTCATGCACATATAGTGACAAAAGACACACATTATATCTATAAATCACAAATGGACTATCACACTTGCCAAGTGCCTGACTTAAACAAACAAGTCCCCCCCCACACACACAGGACCCCCTCGAAAACGAGATGCTGCATCTCAAGGGGTTATCCTCCAAACAATACATTTCAAATTACACACACACTCACTCTAACACATACTTCCCCACCACCACACAAAATTGCCTGGATCCAAACTGACAATGTTTACAGAAAACAAGCATGGCCATCCAACCCAGACAGAATGTGGTTGCCTGGCTCTTTTCCCATATAGCTGTTTAAACACACAATCAGAAACACAGTGAAAACAGGATGACAGGCCTGCAGCCATTCAAAGACAACATCAATCAAGTATACGGTTCAGCCACATAATAGCAGGCCTGTTCAAGGCGAACCGGCGGCTGCACGGCTAATAAGCAAGAAGACCAAATAGCTGCAATTTTACAAGGTGACATTAAACATTTTTGCTTGGCCCTTATATCAAAATAGAATTATTCTATAAATAAAGGATCTACCACGCTGGTGTGGCAACATCAAAACACAAATAAATTCCCTCTGGTGTAAACAGCTTTTGAAGGGTTTCAAACCATGCAGATACATCCAGAGATAGGACAGAGAAGAGGGTCGACTATGCTTGGATCTATGGAGTATCTGTGAAGGGAGAGAACAGTGCCAGCCTGCAGTAGGTTCAATGGATTAGGTTAAAAAGAAGATACAGTACATATATATACAGTACGATCCTTCATAAAGCACTTTAATGCTCCCATGCTCTCTCTGGCTCTCTCTCTCTCTCTCTCCATCTCCTTGGCGAACCGCCATGTATCTTTCTGTTGCTTTGCAGCCTCTCCTGCGAGCCGGGCCCAGGAGAGACTGCGTAGTGACAGGGCATTCACAGCGTGTGTATGTCGCCACTCAGGATAATCAAATTCATTAACTCGACAAATATGTATGCGCTGGGCTGGGCTGGGCTGGGCTGGGCTGGGCTCTTTCTGTTGACGAAGCTCTTGATTTTTTTCCAATTAATTCCTGTTATAGCGAGAGAGTCTGTCGTGGAGAAAAAAAGTACGTCTTGATTCATCAGTTCTTCCCTTCGAGTACCCCTGGTTTGCCTCTCAAGCATATCTGCTTACTGCAAGACACGCATCGATTTTATGACAAAGCGCGAAGGTCTCTGGACTAATTGGGTATGTATGTCTCAGTCCGCGGGGCCTTCTCAGTTCTTCTCGGGCCCTCGCACACGCGCATCTCGCTACTGGCTGCCTCGTCACAGGACACAATGGGATTCTGTTTCTTAAGGAAAAAGAAACACATGAAATCGAGAGCACGTCTTCTTCTGATACACCGGAAGATAGGACAAAATAACACCTGTCAACAGGGAGCATTTCCCCATCGATTTTTACATTTAATCTTGTCAACGCGTTGACGCCGAAAACATTGCTGTGTGAGCCGGTCCGATCAATCCATGCGCGCGCGCGGGGGGGGGGGGGGGCTCAGAGAAGCGGTCTGTGCGGCGAGTGCAAACAGCACAGTTAATGCATGCTTAAGCCATGGCCGTCTGTTGACAGAGCAATTCTAACATTGTGCAGAGCGGCAAATGAATAAAAAAGTCTGTGAGCTCGGCGAGTCCAATTATTTGGGTGATATCTTCTTTATCCCAGATATTTCATGCATCTTGAACGTGTCACTGCGGCGTGCAGAGCAGACGTGGAACTCCCTTCAGTCCATTATCTGGCATGTTAGCGGGCGGGCAGCAACACAGGTTGTGGGCAGAC
Organism: Clupea harengus; assembly: GCF_900700415.2. NCBI lineage: Eukaryota > Metazoa > Chordata > Actinopteri > Clupeiformes > Clupeidae > Clupea > Clupea harengus. Next base: position 7,280,511 of record NC_045160.1, on the reverse strand, counting down.
ATGCACAGGAGGAGAGAGAGAGAGAGAGAGGGAGATCTGAGGGTGATGCAGGGACACTGACCACAACTGTCACAGGGACCGCCGAGCGCCGGCCTGGACTGCAGTGGCAACTTAAGACAGACACTCCACATGCCAATGCCTCTCGACAAGAACACAAGATACAGGAGTGTCAGTCTCTGGAGAGTTAAGCTAACGGTGATAGGTCTGGCATGGGGGCACTTTCCGTGCTGAGTATGTTATTAAAAAAAAAACACAACAGGGCTTTAGTTATCACTGTTTTTATCACATCCAGGTACACACACACACACACACACACACACACACATACACTCAAATACACAATCATGACTGGACACATACAGACATTATTAGAGTTGGGAAATACATTCAAAAGGAGCACAGATAGCAATAAAAACACACAAGTTGCACCAGAAAATACTGCAATGATATGTCAGTAATAAGCTCTGGGTATAGGAGAGACTGCACATATGTCATGTTCTTCAGAGAAAGAGAGATTAAAAACGCAAAGAGGGGGATAGGCCAAATCACAGTAGAGGTGAGTAGAACACGCATTTTTACACAGGACATCGAAATCGCAACAAAATCTGTCTGCAATGATCCCTTGCGGAGTTAAACATTGTCTAAAACAATCCAAAGAAGCGTTCAACGATGCCATTTCCCTGAGGGCCAGAGATGGAGACACCGCTCCAACGCCATGCGGGCAGAGCAGCGCCCGTGTGCGGCTGCCAGTGCCACCGCCTCAAGGGGGACAACCTGACTGGCACTCGTAGACGCAGAAGAGAAACGCTCCGCCACTGGAAATATGGAATAACTCACCGAGACGCCTCTCCGTAGCTCCTCCGAACCCACAGCGCTCCGGGTCTCCCTCGATCAATTTTCACCCACCGCCCCACCCCACCCCACCCCACCTCCCAGCACATGTGACAGGCGACAGTTCTGTCTCATTTTCTAACTGACAATGGAGGGAGGGATATCATGAGGTTCTCAGGCAGGGGATTTCATATCTCCATCTCAATGAGGCTAGCCACATTATTCAAATTCAAGTTCACTGGACTGCAGAAATGTCACTGTATACGTGCCAAGTGACTGAAGGCTCAAATTACAATGTCTCCCTTGGACCACTGGAGTGAAAGCCCAATAATCAGATCACATCTGCTGAAGGTGAAATGTGGGTGTAGAGGACTGGAAGAAATACTCTACAGGCCTAGTCAGGTGACTGTGTGTGCAGTGTGTGTGCGCACAGAGAAGGAGGGGTGTACATTGGTGTACCCCTTGTGTTTGTGAAAGGTTCTTCATTACATTTTCACTATGTTAAATCATCAACACTCGTTCATTGGCTTGACCCAAATGGTAAATGATGAGGGTTCGATATCTGTATTTAACAACAGCAAAGACCACACATAGTACCGGCACAGCCTAATACAACATTAACACACTGAGAGCTGTTCCAACACCAGAAGTTTTGCCATCTGACCGCAACAGGAGGAATGAATGGGCTGGATGAAAATGAAATCCACCAATCCTCCGTGCCTTGGTGTCGTCTCTCTCTCTCTCTCTCTCTCTCTCTCTCTCCCTTTCTCTCTCTCTCTTTCTCCATCGGCCCTCATCGGCCCCAACCTAGTCAATTATATTCAAGCTTGTCAGATCAAACAGACTTCCTCTTACTCTTCACACACATAACAACCCCGTCCAAAGCGAGAGGGATGGGGAATGTGTTGCTTTTAATTCACGGGGAGCAGCGGATCAGGGGGAGAGGGCTGACATCTGAGGACAGGAAAATGCTCTGCTGACTTACACAGATCCCCATGATATAAGCGCACCAATGAGCGCGCACACACACACACACACACACACACACACACATATAGACACTGGACAAGCACACGCACATACAGAAATACACACATAGGGCAACCACACACACACTCAACACACACACTGCCCAGCAGTTTGCTTACAGCTGCTCCTATTCAATTAGGAGAGTGGTCTGTGAAAGTGTTTGATCTGCTTTTAGAGACGAAGGACAGCACCATCATTGCCTTTCCTCTCACCTCTATCTCTCCTTCTCTCGCTCACTCACATATACAAACACACACACACACACACACACACACACACACACACACACACACACACACACACACACACACACACACACAGAGAGAGAGAGAGAGTATGTTCAGTGTCTTGGAAATTCACGATATCTCTGTTTAGTCAGATATTTAGTCAGATGCGTACACACTGCAGCAAAGATTCAATCGTTTCTTTACCAGCTTGCAAGCGGGGCTCAGCACTCTTCAAAGTGAAGGGGAGCGAATGACACCCTAAACTGTGGTTCCAAACACATGGTATAGTCTTAATCTGTGGTTCCAAACACATGGTATAGTTTTAAACTGTGGTTACAAACACATGGTACAGTCTTAAACTGTGGTTCCGGGGCGACAGTGGTACAGGAGGTAGAGAAGTCGTTTAGTAATCAGAAGGTTGTTAGTTCAATTCCCTGTCGAAGCGTCCTTGAGCAAGATACTGAACCCCTAATTGCTCCTGATGTGCAGTGTGCCATCAGTGTAAATGTAAAAATGTGTATACATCCTTGTAAGTCGCTTTGGATAAAAGCGTCTGCTAAATGACTAAATGTAAATGTCTTAAACTGTGGTTACAAACACATGGTATAGTCTTAATCTGTGGTTACAAACACATGGTATGGTCTTTCTCTCTGGTTCCAAATATAGTCTTAAACTGTGGTAACAAACACATGGTATAGTTTTAAACTGTGGTTACAAACACATGGTATAGTTTTAAACTGTGGTTACAAACACATGGTATAGTCTTAACAAAAAGGACAATTACACATCTTGCCTCATAGTCTTGCCTCTGCAAACCAGGACCACAAGATACCTTCTGCCAGACATGTGCCAACACCAGACAGGCATCATCAGACCATGGGATTTCCATCTGACAGACCAACATGAGACAGACATGATCAACACATCGTCAGAGATGTTGCCGACACAAACTACTGCTATCATGGGATGTAGCATGAGACATTCCAGAGACAGAGAAGGACAAGAACAGGATCTGGTTCATTGTTTTGTGAAGCAAAACCCAAGCAAAAACTTTTCATGATATTCAGCATTTGTATTTATATTTAGCTTTCTAAAGCTTTATCACTGTGGTGCCTGCACATCTGTTCTGCTCTCGTCTACTTGTTTTGTGAGGGAAGAATATGGTGACCATATTGAATCACATATAATCACATATAATCACATCTACCATAATAAATGACGCTTCAGTTGAATGTTCTACCATAATATTGGCACACCCATGTCATAAGCATGTCAGGGCACACGCCATATTCTGCTGTCATCATAATGGTTAATGTCCAATGAAATAGTTGTGTATTACTAGCATATATTATTGGTAGTTGTTACAGCAACCCAACACACTGTTGGATGTCATAACAGTTCTTGGCATACAATAATAGAGATATGCTATGTTGTCATAGAAAACATTATAGCAGTCATGACAATAACTGCTAATGGTAACATAACACAGTTATGTTATAGAAATCATCTGTCATGACAAGTTATGACAGGGTTTGAGGTTGGGATGTTAACAAACTAACTATTTTGGGCTTATGATGGAGGGCTCAAGTAAAGTGTTAGCCATATATCTTTGGTAGCAAAGCCACCATAGGCCTCTGTCATAAAGCTTGATGATAACCCTCTTTAACGGGCATCATAAAGGTTCCTTATAACAGTAGCTGTAAACACTCTTGAGCAATCGTAAGACTAGTATAAATCGTCAAGGACATCTAATGCACCAGACATATTCATAATGCATTAAAAAGGGTATGCAGAGGTAATAAACTATGCTGGTCTGCTGGGACCCAGTGATCTTTAAACTATTCTCTTAGGTAGGGAGCTTTGAATATGATAATAATGAGAATGCCGTTGGTGGAAGTGTTCATCTCCCATGTGTAAAGCACGAGAGATAATGAATGCAAGCACTAAACTGTAAGCGGTCTAAATATAAATTGTAATAAATAACATACTCAAATGATCCGTATCTCCATACAGTTCATTTGGACATAATAGGTACTACAGCAGCCTAATTGTTGGAGAGATTAATGTTAATTAAGGATTACATGAGGTAAATGCAGTGGAACACTTTGCAAAAGAATGCAATCACATCCATAGGTGAAGTGCACGAGTGCATTTATGCTGCACCTGTCACTCTCAATTTATGAAAACCAGTGCAAAGCAGAGAGAAATATAAGACACGCCAGCAGCAAAGGTGCTATTTCAAAGGATGCATTTAGCTCTGTTTGAGGAGTCATATGACAACAAACCTGGGAGTGACAACATCAGGAACACAATGGTGGTTTTCATTTCTTTCAATCTCTTTTCCTGGGTTAAGTAAGGCAACTCATAAATCATCAAGTCTGCACTTCAAACCAGTGGTGCAAAGTCATCAAAAATGGAACTGAAGGAGTCCCTTGTGCTTAGGCAAAGCTATGCTAATTAGGCTCCGCTTGATAGAAAAGAGTCTAAGTCAAGCTTGTTGTCAAATTATTGGTTAGCCCCGAGGCCCTTCAGCTTGTTACAGGCTTCTGTTCATTTCAAACCAGCCCTATGTACTCACAATCTGTCAAACTGTACATACCGTTACACTGCCTTTACGTGCTCAGTGTCCTTACATGAGGGCTACAAGAGTGTTGGCCTGTTAGCATATTGATACAAACTTGATCACTCCAATGTGGACTCTGTAAGGAGAACACTAGCGCACTAGAGCAACCATGATGCAGGGAAAGGCTGATTTTCCATTACACCCTTTCCTGACAACCAATCTTAGGCTAATCTACAGCTCCTACTGATGAGAACCCAGTGCTGCTACCTGGGTCTGCTCAGCCCGGCTCAGGTTACCTGATAGCTAATTTCTGTGTGCTACCGGAGTGGCTTTTCTTCTAAATTGTGGATGCTGTCCATGGTACTGCAAGTGGTGTCGCTGTCCGTGGTCCTTAAACTGTGTACCACTTGAAAAGCCAGACATACATTCACCCTCAGAAATGTTATACTATTATTAAGTCAACAAAGGCCACAGCAAGAAATGTCACACAATGAAGTAAATGCAATAAAAAAAGATGAAGTAATATAAATAAATGATCAAAGGATGATATTTGTATATGGACGGGTAAGGAGGACAAGGTCAAGAAGTCACATTTCGTTTCTGGGATATAGTGAACAAATCTAAGTACACTTCCAAGCATGGTTCGCGGGATTGAGGGGACGTAAACGGCAAACTAGCGGGTAAATCAACAATAAGGAGAGGCTCGTTTTTTTGCTGATTTACAAATAGAACGCGTCACATAGCGTTTTTTTTTGTTCAGGGATTCAAATTTCCCATGCCGCTCTAAAACTGTAGCCCAAGCCTTTCGCTCCGAAAATCAAGTTAAATCCGTGGAATCCAATAATGCCAAAGCCTCCACGATTTCCTGTAGACTGAAAACAAAAGAAAAACTAGAGCTCAGTATGTTTTTTTGCACTCCCGCTCCCCACACTGCAAAAACCCAAGTGCTGACTAAAGTCTTTCTCACGTTGGAGTATGTGTTCTCCGAGTCTCTTAGTTTTGCAAATTATTCAAGTTGGTTCAAATATAAAATATAAAATAATTAAAATATGAAATTGATTTATTGTATTTTTTTGTGATGGGCGCTTTCCTTTACCTCTACTGTTACTCTTCTCACTCCTGAAACAAGACAACATTAGGCAACAACTGTCTAACTACTGTACTGAACGAACGTAAAACGCTTTTGCTTGTTCCTTGTGAGTCTACAAATCCGATGTATCATTCCACCCACATACAATTGAGGAATTTGGTTAACGGCACTTTAACTGCGCCTCAAAAATCTAATTATCTTGATCTTTTAAAGACCTGAAATTATCCAAATGCTGTCATAAAATATTGCACAATAACCCGATTACTTGCCATGACAAAATGTTATCAGGCATAATGATGTTAAATTATATTTTCAGATCGTAGTTGTAGAATTTAAGCCTTGAATTATTTTCCCGATTAGTTATCTCTTTGCACAAATACGAGAGATTTGCTATCTAATGCAGAACTCCATGTGATTGAGAATGAAAGAAAAATCCATTCTCAGAAAGACTACAGGTGGATTGAGTCCCCTTTCTCTGGTTGTTGACAGTTTGGTAGATGCTATCTCACTATCAGCGTATAATGGGATTTTCACTGACCACTAAAGGCGGTGCTCATGGGAGCCTGCCAGTAGTCCTACGAAGAGGAGAGAGCCGTTTTGCCACCAGTAACCGCTCTCTCCCCTGACGATCAGCTCGACCCAAACGGCCCTGTCACCTATGACATACCGTGCTTGACACAATGGCATACGAGCAAAACACTGGGAGACATCGCCAAATTCAGGTGAATAACCACCAAATCGCTGACAGGGATCAGGTCAAACGTCTCTCTGCCTACAGACACCTGACGCAATTTAGCATTTTGTCAGTGTGTCAGCCGCGCGCACATTAAACACGACAGAGGGTCGACACTTACACTGCACCCGTGCGACCCCATTTGCCATGCGCTTGCATCCCAGGGGTGAGAGGTCCCCGTCATGCCACTCAGACCCTTAAATTATTCCGAACTGTCCGTTGAGTCGTGACATAGGGGTCAGAGGAAACTCACGATTCAACACAGAAAAGGCCCAATCACGAGAAGGGATTTTACTCATGTCTGTCCTCTATTTGAACTTAGCCAAAGCAAGTTCACAAGGTTGCTAATAAAAATGAGAATCTGATAACAATTCAATTAGCTTTCCGTCACTATAACCATCCTCGTTTTTGTCACTGCTGCCGGGAGAGGCCACGAGATGAGCTGGGTCACGCGAGGTTACACATTCATCTTCAATCACTTAAAACCTGACTGCCAGCTTGCACATCCACCTCGTGGAGGGCCCTCCAAAGTTCTGTCTCTGTATCAAGATATCCCTCACTTGACCTGGAACGCTAATCAAAGAGGCATACATCAGAAAATATGAGTGTTACCCTGTGTTCAGTCAACCTCTCCACAGTCTATTTTATGGACTCCTGACTTCACAAGCACCCAGATTAACATACTTTTCCTGAGAGTAGAGGGGGAGATGAGTAAAACTAAACAAACAGATAAGGCATATCCTCACTCCTCCATGCCCAAATTCAACAAAATAGGGCCTGTTCTGTCCTAAAAGGGGCTGTGGTCAGATTTAGCTTTTTGCACACCCAGAACCTTTCAAGCATTTGGCTGTAAGACCTACTGTTTTGATCATAACATACGACACACTGTCACACATAATAATAATCAATCAATCTTATGTAGCGCTTCTCTAAATACCTGAAGTCGCTTTACAGAGTCCAGAGTCCAGTAGTCATTCATACACAGTCATACCGGTGGTGGTAAGGTACATCAGTCGCCACAGCTGCCCTGGGGCAGACTGACAGAAGCGTGGCTGCCAATCAGCGCCTACGGCCCCTCCGACCCCATAACCTTCAAACCAAAACAACCATAAGATCTATTATGGAATTTCACTTGAAGAGGTCATATTTTATGTTTCATTTGATCATGAAACTACACATGAACACACGCTCCTCCACCCCCCCCCGCCCCCCACCCCCACACGTCCAGTCCATCTAAAAGGCAAATCAGCCAATCAATATTAGCAATAAACAGGCACATAGCTTCTGACAGGTGGCTGTTAATCCTGAGGTCATAAATGGCCGTGGTTAATGAAGGGGTACTTATAGACAAAACACATACACACACACAAATACACACACACAAATACACACACACACACACACAGGCCACACTGTCTGCATGCAATGAGCTCCTGCCAATAAACAGAGCAAGGGCCAAATCCACAAATTGATCGACTGGGGTGGCCATGCTGCCTGTGCCTGTGCCTGGTGCTGGCTGGGCACTGCTTCAGATATACAGCAGTGACACACTGAAATGACCAGCCTGCGGCCATGAGTTCAGCTATGACTGGTGATGAAGATGAAGACAAAGCTCTACACCACATCAAGGGGTTCAGCATTAGCCTAGCGCAGACAATCAGAATATTCAAGTGCCGTCAGGCAAATCATGCTTGATTTTAATCGCGCCTGAACAATAGCCACAGATTCGTTGTGTTACTACTGATTGATTTTCTTCTTCCTAGCGACTCTGAAGACAAATGAGCACTTCTAGCTTCTGTGACCACTGTCTGTTACATTACAACTCCTTCCAGCTGAAATCACCCCATCTCTGTCCGATTCTGTTTCTGTTTTTATTCTCTTTTTTTTCTCACCCCTTTTTGTGTAGTACTATGCCAGTCGCTTTTCAAATTCTTATCCAATCAAACGGCTGTCTTAGTGAGACTACAGTCCATTGAAGAGCCATCTGAAGCCATAATCAATTACACCACAATCAATATCTCTTGGCTGGAGAGAGCACGGGGTGACAGAGCGCTCATTGACTTGTCAATCAGGCACTTTACTACTCTTATCTTTCCCTCTTTAGTACGCTCCTTAAATAGCCAACACAGGGTTTAAAGGAATGGTTTTCCGCTCCTGATTAATAATAACATGTTTAGAACATTGGTACCCATAGTGTCTGTCTCACACTGAATGGGACTACATTGAGAAGACACAGGTTGAAATGAGGTTGTCAACTTACCGCTCTGAAATCTATCTAGTATGAATCCACCTAGTATGAATCTACCTAGTATTAATTTACCAAGTATGAATCCACCTAGTATGAATCTATCTAGTATAAATCTACCTAGTATGAATCTATCTAGTATAAATCTACCTAGTATGAATCCACCTAGTATGAATACTCTCCAGCTGCACATGTTCATTTTCAACCTTGAAAAGCGTTCTGGCTGCAGGGGATGGGCAGCTCTCCAGGATGACTCCTGCTGCATCTTCTCATTTCATGAAACAGATGTTTGATTATTAACAGTGCTTCAACTTCACATCAAACATAAATAATGTATCGGGGCAGGACAATGTAAACCATATTAAACTCGCCTGAAAAGCTTGAGGTGATGTCTGCCAATATAACTCTCATTTGTATCACTATGAATTTCTCATACATTTCTCTGTTTTGAATCAATACGCCCTCCCTCCCCATCATCAAGCGCGGAAATGTAATACATTTGAATATATTTTGGGGCCCTGTCTGATATGTACTGGTTATCATTTATTGCATTTTACCACCACCGTGAAATGACAAATGATGTTTGGGCGGTTCGGTGATTTATGACCGAATTGAGTTTCAAAGCGAGATTTCCGCTCCCAGCTAGATAATTGCTTGATGTCTTACAGGTGACCAGGGTGATGTTTTGTGCTCTGTGGTTGATGGCTGCCTTGCTTCCCTCTCCAGTGGGCAAATGCATTTCATGTAACATTTTATTAAAAGAGCACAGCGTGTAGGTGTTAACAGAGCCCACTTGCTAAAAAAATAATAATAAAACCCTCAGCCAACCTTTTTATTCTGGGCCCTTGTGCTGTGAGGTGGGGTGAAGTGATTGGATGACTCCAGACCTGCTTGCAATGTCCTGTTTGAAACAAAATAGGCAGAAAGCCTGATCCCATTTCAAAAAGCATCGACTGAATAATTTCCCTGTTTTTATGCTCTTCTCTAAGGGTTATTCTGGGGCATCTAAAAAACCCAATGCATTTATTCACATGAGAATATAGGGACCATGTTTAGCCTTGACCTTCCTGCTAGGCTACATTCAGGGTCTAATCCACCAGTATGAATCATATAAGATGAAGATTAGTTTTTTTTTGTTCCAATCCATTATACCATAACAAACAACATCATTGATCCATCTTGGAGGTTTTTGCTTTTCAGAACTTATTTTCTGCTTTATTACTTCTTTCTGTCACACACACACACACACATACATAGAAGTACACACACACACACACACACACACACACACACACACACACACACACACACACACACACACACACACCGCAAACATAGTCTTTAACATCCTCTTCCAAAGCTTCAAAAACTGAGAAATAATCCCAAGAGCTTTAAGCACTGCCCTCGGTCCTATAAATCCTTGGCTGCTTTCCTTGCGCTGTTTATCTGTACAGTTCAGGGTATACCACATGACTGGGCCACGCACTGTGGCCCCAGCAGACCTCCCACCACATCCGGGGACCAATCCCACAGGGGGGCTGCTGGGGAAGGAACCAGCACCGACAGACTTGAAAGGGGGGATTTAGATGAGGGGACTCTCCCACCGTCCCGTGCGGCTTTGATGCCTGGAGCCGGGCTCGGCGTCACACGGGCCTGCGGTGTGCTTCACTACGGCACAACGCGCAGCACGCCTCCGCTTAAAAGGGCGCATTCGCCGGATGAAAAGTGACACATTTCTTTCTCTCCTTCACGGCCACCTCCTCGCTCAGCTCCCCCCCCCCCCCCTCTCTCTCTCCATCACTCTCACTCTCTCTCTCGGTCCCCTGCTGTCACGTCACTGAGAATGTGTGTCTGTGACGGAACCGGCAGACTCCAACCTACCCTTCAAACAGCTCCCAGCAAACTAACACGGCTCTCCAAAATAAGAAAACAAGTGGCGCAGGGGCTGGGATTGACCAGGGCGGCGAGTAGCTTCAGAGGATAGACCTTGCATACCCCGTGCGTTATCTCCCCCACGACAGACTTGCTTGCATCGCCTAAAGTCCCTTCTCCAGGATATTTTTGGCAATGTTTGCTTTCCGGTAATTATATACTCGCAGCGTTTCTCAGTGTCTCACAGCTACCTTCATTTTCCTTCCCTCTCCTACATGCTTGACACAAATAAAGCATGTTCCCACACTACCTCATCTCACCTTCATGTAAGCAGCCTGTGCCTCCTTTGATTAACATTACTACATGTGTTCGTCAATAATGACGCCTGTGGAAAAACAAGAGCCAGGCAACCAAAGCGCCTCTGTGTTCTGTATTCACTATGAACTATAGTATCGCCTGTCAAACAGCTGGAAAGTCAATAAGGCATCGCTCATAAAGAAAAAAACAAAGTCAGCTCATACGCAAACAGTATTGAACCTGAGGAATATGGTGGGCCATGACTTTCACAGCGCAGAGTGACAGTGAGTGATGTGGACAAACCAACGTTTTTTTCATCTCCGCTCCATGTCTGTTGAACATCTCTCCCTGGATCCAGACTACTGTTGGCTTTCCACACCCTCATGAGCGACTCAAGAGATTCACCCAATTCAGCTTTGCCTTCATCGGTCTAAAAGAGATGTCAAGACATGTCAAGAATAGACCTTGTGTAAACCTGCCTGCGCAGGCTATTTATCAGAGGGGTGGGACTGTACTGAACATCCTGACTCAGACATTATATATATATATATATATATATATATATATATATTTCTCTCTCTTTTGCTCTTATATCCTTGTAAAAGTTGCACTGACAGGCAGCAAATAAACCAGTTCTTTTCACTGAGCATGGGGGCAGGCTATTTAGGTTAGTGTGGGGGCCGAGTGAGAGATGTGTAGAGGCATCACCTTCAAGGGAGGAGGAGGAGGGGAAAAAAGAGGAGAAAAATATCAGATTAGTGTACTCTGCCAAGGCTAGGCCTCCAACTGTCTCTTGAGTCACAGAAGAAAGCAGAGACGCAGAACCTCATCGCTGACATCAATGGCCCTGGCCACCAGACAAGGGGAGCTCTGGCGTGAGCTCAGCCAGCACAGGGATTTTCAGGGAGGGTTTTTCGGCGGGCGCATGCATTTTTAATTTGAGTCCAATAAACTGACGTTGAACGAGCAAGTGTCAGATTCTCACACACGCATTATGATGGAGCTGAAGGCAGCCACTGGAACACAGACATCAAAATGTCAAACTCATGCAAATCTCAAAAGACAGACGAACGCTCAGAAGAGAATGAGGCCAACCAAAAAAAAAGAAAAGAAAAAAGAAAGAGAAAAATATCTTGCCTGTGTACTCTACCAGTCTCTGTTCTCTCTGTTCTCTCATACGCATACATTACGCTTCAGCCATCAGAACCTCCTCCATCTGGCAAGCAGCGACTTGCCCTCTTGACAGAAATAACCCAAGAAATCCCTTCAAAAAAAGGGGCTGGGGTGGATTGGGGGTGACAGTGGAGCTCAAAGGCAAGGAAAGTTAAGAGAGAGAAAAGGGGGAAGGCGGCTGTGGAGGCGCCTCAACGACAGCAGTGATCTGGAGAATAGCTTCCCCACTGAGTGTGCCCGCGACACGGGCAGTACCCCCCCATCACCCCTCACCCCCCAGCGGACCCTCTGCACAGGCCGTGAGCAAAAGCTCCAGCCTCTCTGGCGGACAATTAAAGGGCAGCGTGTTGCAGGAGAGAGAGAAGAGGGGGTGATGCTGCAGAAACTGCATGAGAGAGGAGCAGCACATGTGAACATAACCCAGGGGCCCATCTGAGAGCCCCACCACTGGGGCCAGTTAAAAAATAGGGTTGGGGTGAGGAGAAGCAAGGAGAGGGTGTGTGTGTGCAATTGTGAAAGGTGACGAAAAAAAATTGAGGGACGGATGGGATGGTGCAATCTCTGCTGAAGAGAGGCTAAGAAGAGAGTGAGGAGGCAATGCTGTGTGTGTGTGTGCGTGTGTCAGCATGAATGAGGAGGGCTGTTCAGGCACTAGAGGGACAGGGAAGATGGGAGAGTGGGGGGGGACGCACCGGTCCACACACACACACACACACACACACACACACACACACACACACACAGAAAATAGACCCATCTGTGGAAATGCACCAGACGCGCTGCTCATTTCCATTGCTTACATGTTGGGTTGGTGGTCTTGCATGCGGATGAGGAGGCGTGACTGGATTTGTGTGTGTGTGTGTGTGTGTGTATGTGTGTATGTGTGTGTGGGTGTGTGTGTGTGTGTGTGTGTGTGTGTGTATGTGTGTGTGGGTGTGTGTATGTGTGTGTGGGGGTGTGTATGTGTGTGTGTATGTGTGTGTGGGTGTGTGTATGTGAGTGTGTGTGGGGGTGTGAGTTTGTGCACTAATTTGAGCCCCGCCGGAATGTCAGTGAGAGAATCATCCAATTTTCTCTTTCTGCAAGACGCAGACAGGCAGTGGGTGTATGTCTCACAGTTTTTATACGTGTCGATGGCTTTTGACAGAGCCGCTGACTCCTTTATTGTGTTTAGTCAACTGCAATCTTGACACTTCTGTAAACTTTGGGGTACAACTTTCCTATTCATTTGAGCCTGTCCGTCATCCACAGCAACTGATTGTCTAATTAAAAATGAATAAATAAATAAAATGTTGACAAGGTCAGCTACATCTGCACACAGACACACCAAAAGCACTCTTGTGGATGTTTTTTTGTTTTGTCAAATAAATAAAAGCGAAGCATGCAACTTCAAAGTCTCTTTTAGAGGAAAATGATATCAGGCGTAGACTTACAGTGATGTGGCAGACCTTTGAAGCTCCCGCTTTGTTTTATTTTCCTTTTATGATGCGTGGAGCACCTCTAAAGTCGTTGGGAACCGTACCAAAAGCGCTCCGGTCTCTTCATCTGCACCTGCTAAGAGCTGTTGACATAACCTCTCAGATCAATGGCACATTAAGGGTCCAGACATGACTCTGAGCAGAAAGAGCTCGAGCATGGGCATCTTTGGTGAACATTTAGACCTACCGTGCAAACCACTGCATGTTCACTGGGGCTGGTCCAGGCAGTAAGCTAAGTGCAAAAGGTCAATGAAACTAGTGGTTATTTTCTAACAATTAACTCGTTACATTTCTGAAGAGGAATGCATTGAGATGCAAACAGGGCTCAGAGTAATGGCAGTATAAACAACAGCAAACCACTGAGTAAAGTCTGGAATCAATAGGGACACATTGTATTTCTTGCCAAACCAACCGGAGCTCAGACAAGTCTGTAGTGACACATGACTAGCAGGCGTCAGCTCCAGTTTAAATGCATATGATGATGAAGGATGACCTGAGAACAGTGGTTAGTGGCAGAGTGAAGAACCAGTGGAAACCACGACCGCAGAGGCCAAGAGGGAACAAGCAAAGAAACTGTGCTTAGACTATAAGATGGTTCTGAAGGTGTGAAAATGTCATACTTTCAAAATACAAAAACAATCCACATGGCTGTAGTCGATATTAACATGCATGTGACGTAAATGTCACTCATTCTCTCTGTTTGTCTTTCTGTCTGTGCAAATCTGTGACCTATCATCTTGCAGACTATCGCCTCTGGCCAACACACTGCCCATTGGCTGGCTAGACATAAGCAGACGCCCCCAAGTGGATAAGATGTGCACTGTGAAAAAAGCAACTGTGATATGGCCAGAGTATTTCATTCGAACTCAGCCTCCTGAAAAACAAGGACATTCATTTACACCCACTGAGCCATACTTTACATTTAGTAATTTTCTCAAGACAACCAACAAACTAATTAACTAACTCTAAAGGCATAAATCCTTTTGACCATTGTCACTGTATACCCAAGATATCCACCACTATGTACATTTGAAGTCCATGGACGTGGAGATCCACAAAGGATATTATTGTGCTTTGGGAGTATGGTCTATGATCAAACTCTCAACTCTAGATCGTTTGATTGGCCTTAGCTTTTGTTGCCACAGTCTGGTGCTTTTTTCTCTGTCACTGAAAATGGAGAGATACAGAAACTCAGTTGCTTGAAATATCAAAAAGTTTTTTTTTTTCTGGTCTGGGAAAAAAAATGAGAAGGCTTTTGCCTGACAGTTATAGGAATGGCACAAGAAATAACAACAGATTCTCGTCACTCCCAAGATGTATAATTTATCGACTTAGAAAAAAAAAAAATCCATCTAATCCATTCCCAGACAATGGTAAACAAAACCACTATCTATGAGCAAATCCAATTAAAATGGAAACGCGGCTAGGAGTCACAGTCATTTATATTTACAGATTCAATCTGACACACTTTTGAGAGGAGAGACACAAAAAAATACTTTACACAACAATTATTACCCCTTGCAACCCCACAGCTGCCAGGCATTGTGATTGTCAATGCAATTTCACGATTCTAATGAAGTAGGCAGACCACTGCAAAACTGGCACCAACAGGTTTCATAGATCCAATCTGTGCCACGCGTGCAGCAGCGAGGGCAGAAGCCACCGCGCACATTGGCAAAGCTGATCAGGCAGCCAGGGCTCCTGATTACCCTTTATTGACACTATGCATAGTGAGCGAAAGCGAGTACGAAAGGGAGAGAGAGAGAGTGAGAGAGAGAGAGAGAGAGACACACATACACGCTCCCCAAGGCTTAGTGTATGCACGTGGCTGATGCATCTTAAGAAAGACATACTGCTCCCTTTCCATCCATAACAATTAGCACTGCTCTCCAGAGGCCCGTCTCCCCATCTGTCTCCATGGCGCCAGAGCTTCCCCCTCTCCTTCAGGACTCCGCTCAACACAGAGCCAAACCAACTCTCACATGGATCGATGAAAGTCTGTCGATTCCCCGACCCCATCCTCCTGCCGCACGTAAGGGGCTGGGGTGGGACGGCGACGTGACAGAGGAGCTCATTCCCCCCCCCTCCGTCGCAGGTCACAAATGCACCCTCATTTGGCTCAAGTCGAGGCTACATATGAATAAGTCATTGAAATGCTTTGAGTAATGGTGAATTCAAGGAGGCTGGATGTAGCTGTAAATGAACTAGACTTTCTAAAGTGGTGGTGAATAGAATACAACATGAATAGAATATAGCACAGTACACAGCGTGCGGCCTGTGCGATTTCTATAAAAGCGGTGTAAATGAATGTGAAGGCAGGCAATGCACAAAGGCATCCTGGGGAGAGCTTAAGTGCCATATCGCTCACGCCTGCTTCTGTCGTGTCAACAAGTCATCCATCACCAGGGGCAGACACTGTTGCGTATGCGTACTGATTGTACTGCTGCCATCTACTTCTGTGACAATATACTATTGCCTACACACCAATTTCCAAGTTGTGAATTCTCACTATCTTTTAGATAGTGAGCATACTCTAAGACTCCATTGCAGGAAGATGGTTTTTGATCCCTATAGAAATGTTTTATCAGTGAACAGTTTCTAAGCAGTTGCTACACTGGGAATGTTTCATAAAAAATCAAGGAGATTCAAAAATCTTTTTCATGACCAATTCACCTGTTCAGTAGTTATCAGCGAGCCGATCGGAGTAGTGTGGTGGAGCTGGCTACACGGCTCCCATGTCTTGCTTTACAGGACCGGTGGCCAATTCCCACATCTGTAATGCTCCGTGGTCCTGTGGGGGGAACGGGCTGAAGAATGCAGCTCAGTCTCTCCACACTGGGACAGGGAGTCTCCTGGGAACTGCAGGAACAATATCTCAAGGGGCAGAATCTGCTGCCGTGCGGGGGGAAACAGGACGCCAGAGATAGGTGAGAAAGCAGTGGGATAACAGGCTGTCATTCACCACGCTGAGTAAAACTCATTAAAACCCTGGATGTTGCTTTAAATATGAACCGAAAGCCATACATTATGCATGCATGGATATAGAATGCCTTGAACAGACATAATGCAGTACCGTCACTTTGATTCTTATTTTAGGAGCTGGTTCAGTTGTGTTTGAGGTCTGAATGAACTGAGAGGTTGTGTGTGCACTGCGGAGCTCTGACTCCAGCGACAGCTATGCTTCAGGGCAGTCAGTGCAGCTCCATCCCCTCCTCATTAGGTTCACACTAAAGGGTCCTCTGCTCTTTCTGAACACACCTACAAGAGAACACCAGTGAAGGTTTTCTACTTTCCTCAAGAGAGGAAGGTCCCTCACCAGGCAAGGTCTAGGTGACAGTCACATCAATTTGCCCTTGATGTCTTCCACCTAGGCTTTTATCTGCAGTTAAAGAGACTAAACTAAACTAAACAGAAATAGAAAATGTATATTATCCATCATTAATCATTCATATTTCCAACTAAGCATGAGGTATTGCTCATATCAGTGATGACTTGATTGCCATGGTTATCTACCAGAGTGAGAATCAAAAGGACAATCACTGGATCCCGTTAAGAGCAGGCGAGTCAGATTCAATTCACTGCGTTTTGTTACTGAACTGAAACGAAAAGCAGGCATTTTTAAAGGTTCTCCACCCAAGTTTGCTGTGAATAGAACTTCAGCTGAGTGACACACAATGTGTCAGCACAGAACAAAGAGGCCGTTTCCGTGGGCGCGTGATTGACAGGAGCAGAAACGGGAGCAGGAACAGGCCTTGGAATTCATAAACAGCCACTCAACCAGCACTGCCGTTTTCCCTCAAAACAAAAACCCGACTGAATCCCATCAGTCTGACGGAGATGGAGGCCTCCTACGACAGAGAAGGGGAAGAGAGGACAGAAAGCCCTTAAAGCCAAATGGGTGCCATGGCCCTCATACAGAGAAACATTCACTACACCTTCAGGAAGGACTCAATTTAAATGGCTTCAATACATCTAAGAACAAAGCCACAATGAGCGAGGGAGTCAGCACTAGACAGCTCCCACAGGAGGAGGGTCTGGTGTTGGTGTTCGGACACAGGAGCACAAGGTGCTTTGTGTGTGAGAGGAGGTGGGTGGGGGGGGGGGGAGGGGGCAGCAGCTTGGTCTCGGGAGATTGGAGGCTTTCCACACACACACACCAATCCACTCTGAGTGGAACACAGATATCAGGGCTAAGAAATCCATCACCTCACATGCTGTGCACACAGGCACAGCAGCACATTGCACCTGTTAAGTGTGAAGTCACTGAGGTTCAGTTCAGGTAGACCTGCTCCTTTTATACGGCGCTCGAAAGCAAATACAAATCAAGAGCAAGAAGTCAATGAAGAACCATCAAACCCACTCCAATGAATTTCAAACAACTTTATTTATTTATTCAGTTTATTTTTTCCCAAGATGTTTTTGGTGAAGTTACAGAAAAAAAAAAGAAACAAAACAAAAAACATAACAAAAAAAGCGCTATCTACATAAATAAAGTATGTCACACTGGGGAGCAACATGCATATGTATCTATATGCTGATGTCAGGAGTTAGTGAGTGAGTGGGAGTGTGTGTGAGTGTGTGTGAGTGTGTGTGTGTGTGTGTGTGTGTGTTAGTTAGAATGCCTGAGGTGTGTGTGAGTAAGTGAGTGAGACAGAGAGGCTGAATAAGTGGGCTTATCTGGCTGTTGCAGGTCTAGACAGGGCATTCACACAGGCCTGCAGAGACAGACAGACAGACTGACTGACTGACTGATGGACGACTCTCCTGCACTGTGCAACACACACACAGCACCCGCCGGCCAACCCAAGGCTCACACACACACAGCACCCGCCGGCCAACCCAAGGCTCACACACACACAGCACCCGCCGGCCAACCTAAGGCTCACACACACACACACACACACACACACACACACACACACACACACACACACACACACACACACACACACACACACTCCCACTCACTCACTAACTCCTGACACAGGGTAGGCCCATACCTGCATTGCGTTCTAACTCACTCCCACACCAACCCTACTATCCCCTCTGCCTCCCTCCAATCTCCCACATCCACCCACCCTCTCCCACTCTCTCTCTCCCCCTCCCTCAAATCCCCTTTTTACAGTCCTTCCTATCTGCCACGAAAAAAAAAAAAAAAAAAAAAGAGAGAACTGTCAGCAGTTTCCTAAAAGAGTAAACCATTTGCTCTCCCCCCGCCCAGCAGAGCCAGAGGGACGGGCACACATTCTAAATGACTCTGGCTCTCACATGGAGTCGAACACGGGAGGCTGGCCGCAACAGAGCAAAAGGCCAATTAAGCACGGGCAAATCTCACCAATTAAAGGTTGAAGGACTCCACACTGCCAAAAATAAAACAGTAAAAATATATAAATCTATCGGCGGAGTAGAAATGGAACATGGCGCCGGTGAAGTGCTGCTGAGAGTGTGGCTGGAACGCTGGAAGGGCAGGGCAGGGCAGGACACTCTTCTACTGGGTAGCCAGCTTCCTGATGCTCATGATCAGCCGCTTGCTGTACTCCTTGTGGTCCACAGGCTTGGCGTCCATCACGGTCACCTTGATGCGTGACTCATCCTGGAAGGAGGGAGAGAGGGTGGGGAGGGAAAGAGAGAGAGAGAGAGAGAGAGAGAGAGGTCACATTGCATCCTCCTGGTTTCTTCACTTCCTGCCTAAAGAGGATGTCTAGGAGCACAAGAATGACCTGTAGCGACCGCCTTAGCATTATGTATGTGCAGGTGAAGGAGTTTTTTTTCCTTTTTTTCTCCCTCCCTCTACCCCGCTGCAAGAATTACAATACGACCGGGCACAACGGACCCCGGCAGAATAATACAAAAATATGCATTAGCCAACTTGGAGAAAGGAGACATGGAGAGAGGCCCGAGTCACTGTCTCTCAGCTCTCGGTCATTCGTGAGGAGGGAGGGTGCTGGGGGACAGAATAACAGAGGGGGGGTAGGCTGGGGAGGGGCCGGCTGGTGGGGTGGCTGAGCTGGGGTGAAGAGAGGAGAGCAATCCAGCTGGCTCGCTGGGGGTGTGCACAGCGTGAGAGTGTGTGTGTGTGTGTGTGTGTGTGTGTGTGTGTGTGTGTGTGTGTGTGTGTGTGTGTGTGTGTGTGTGGCTATGGGCGAGAGCATCCTCTGCTGCACACAGCGTCTCAGGCCCACGCAAGCAGCCTGGCAAGCATGAATAACAGAGCAGACTGTTGAGAAGGAGAGGAGAGAGGAGGAGAAAGGAGGAGAGGAAGAGAGGAAGAGGAGAGGAAGAGGAGAGAAGAGGGGGTGGTGTCTCAGACTCCCCACACCGCTCAAGCCCCACAGCATTCACATTAGCATCCGTGTTCTTCAGCGGCTAAGCCTCACTCGGGGCAGGCTGGGGCTTCTTTAAAGCAGGACGCGAGTGGGACTCATCTTACATGTTTGACGGAGGGAGGGAGAGGTAGAGAGAGAGAGAGGAGGGGATAGAAGATTAATATCTCCCTGCACAAAACTGCCTTGTGGTAACTCCTCTCTGTGGTAGCTTAACCCAAAGACCCATTTCTGTGGCTGAGTGGGTTGTTTGTGTTCGCCTGCTGGGCCATGCCCATCTCTCCAGATAACAGCTCTACTCAGAAAAACACACTAATAGCCCTCTCAACAGCACAGCACAATTCCATCAGATAAGTAGGTATGGGGTTGTAATTAACCAAACGGTCTAGTCAGACTCGGGCTGGGCGGCAACACCATTTTGGCTAACTAGCTAGCTAGCTTGGAGACGTACTTAGAGATTCTGAATGTGAGCTGCCCACAAACCCAGCTCCGTGTGGCTGGGGAGCCGACGAGGGCCGTCCCTAGGCAGCTCATTTAAAGCCTTGCATTCCACGGCAGATATGGTGATGTCAGCAGATCACGAACCTACACCTTTCATTTTGTTGCTCGGGGAGAAACAGTCATGTCAGCATTTAAGCTTCAACCTGGCCGATCTGACGACACAGTGGTGGGGGCCGCGTAGAACTCCCTTTAGCCACGAGCGCAGCAGAATCGTGACGGGTTTGTGGTACTGCCTGGGTACGGCTCCAATCAAAACAATCCAACATTATTGTCTTGAAATGAAGAAACTGTAATATCTATATAGCATAATGAATAATGAATGCTGAACCATTATGCTGTAACAATACCGACATAATCTAAAAACAATATACAGACCTGGATTTGCTTATCAAAGTGTCAACTGGATCTAAGGATGTCATAATATTTGGTTTCCCAGGTGACCAAATGTAGGCATCTTACATGACAAATGAGTCAGACTCATCCAACGACCCAAACAGGATATGTGTTTGTATGACTAAGGGCAGATGGCCATCAGGGAAGTGCAGCTGCTCTGTGGCTCAATGCATTTAGCTCTCTTACATTAGACATGGAAACTATGAGGTGGAGCACTTATAGATCCACTCAGCTCACGGTCTCCCAGCCACGACTTAGCATAGGAACAACAGGATTAGATAATGGTAGGGGCGGCTGCGTGGAAACCAATATCATCTGCCATCGCTCTACATCACAGCATATTCTGCAGTGTTCTTCCGGTGCTGAAATTGAGATACAAATACATATAATATACTAGATGTCTGGTGCACGCACACAGCTTTGAAGCAAAAGGTTGTGGTCAGCGGCGGTGAGCATGTCCAACCAGGCCTAAGCCCTGAGATCGAACACTGAGCATCCAGCTTGTCAGCTTAGTGGAGCTTTGGCACTCTCCATGCTGATGGTGCGGACTGTGTGTGTGTGGTTTTGGCAGTCTATATGAGTGTATGTGTGTGTGTGTGCGTGTGTGAGTGCGTGTGTGTGTGGTTTTGGCAGTCTATATGAGTGTGTGTGTGTGTGTGTGTGTGTGTGCGTGTGTATGTATGCGTGTTACAGGGTGTTTAAGCATGGAGATGGGCACACGCTGAGCGCCTAGGCCCCCAAGCAAATCTGCCTGTGTTTGTTAAGGACTTGGCCACAGCACAGAGCACAGGACAGTTCTTAGTGGAGTGAGCAGAGCAGAGCAGAGCAGAGCAAACTCCCACGACCCCTCTCTTCCACCCCTGAGCTCCTCAGTCACCGCTCTCCGGACCCCCCTCAGCGGCTCCAGAACACACATTAACCCCCACCCCACCTCTTCCTCTCTCTCTCTCTCTCTCTCTCCCCCCTCTCTCTCACACACACACACACACACACACACCGCTCTCCCTCTCTCACACACACACACCTCTACTCACACCTCTCCCTCCGGCACTGTAGCAGGCCTGGTGCTCTGCACCTTCAGATGTCGTCCGGGGGAGGGTAGTGCTCCTCACCGCCTAATGACTGACTCAGAATGTCACAGCCACCCCCCAACACTCTGCTGTGGTCCCTGGTGCTTTTCACACTCTCTCTCCCCCCATTCCATTCCTCTCCTCTACCACCAATACCAGAAACACAGAGAGAGGGAGATAGAGGGAGAGAAAGGGAGGAGAGAGAGGTAGACGAGAGAGGGAGAGAAGGAGAGGCTGAGAAAACAGCTCCTCCAACCAACTGTGACAGAGTTTGTCAAGCGATTAGTGTTGGTCATATCTTGCCAGAATGCCAGGATTTCTGTGGGCAAAGCACAGAGAATCAGAGGGCCGTTTGCTATGCAAATCCACAACACTTCTGTCTGCCCTGTTTCCCCCCCCCCCCCCATTTGTCTGTACTGGACAGGGAGCGGGGGAAGGCTTGCACCCGGGAGAAAGCGGTTTTATGTCCGATGTGGCCTCGTTTTCCGTCTGTGCTGCCTGGCCGCTATACAATCATGTTCTACAAAACAAGCCAGCCACAATCGCCTATCAGCAGGTCAAGAGAACACGAGACTGGGCCAAAGAAAGAAAAAGGGAACAAGGTACATCTTCATCAGTGACCCTGTCCATAAGGACTGTGGCTAGGTTCATTTATTCTGGAGAGGATGTGCAGACAAGGGCATTGTTTTTTTTTGTTTTTTGTCTCCTCCATCCTTGAGTTTGGTTGGAGGAAGGAAGGAGGAGGAGGAGGTGGAGAAGCAGTCTCCTGTGATAACGGCTTGCGGGGCCATCCACGTTCGCCTGGTTTCCAAAGCAGAAGGTTCAAAGTCACCCCTGCATGTGCTGACGAGGCCTTTCGTTGTCGTGGTGATCGCATTAGATGACACGCGGCAGCTCAAAACTACTCAGCGTCTACACGCTACGCTGCAGCTCGATGGAGTCTAGGCTCCGAAATTGAGTTGAGACCGGCAATAATTTCCCAGAGGCTGATTTAAACAGCATCGTCAGATAGGGGGTGTAATAACACAAACTTGCCATTAACGTCAATTGCATCTCATAGCCCAGACGCGGCTGGTGGTGCGATGGCAGGAAGCAAATAGGACAAGAGCCAGCATGGCAGGCAAAGGCACAGAAGGATGAAGGATGACGCAGCAGCAGCTCGAAGAGGGTATTTATAGTAGTCCAGAGACAGCTTCTGTAGCTGTCTGACGCTGACCCTTCTACCTGCTAACCAGGAATTAAAACTCACTCAAGGCTAAGACAGACTGCGTCAAAACTGCAGCTAAATCTGCAGGGCGTATTTGACCCAGCAAACCCCTGCGCTGGAAAACCTTTCATCTGCGGTATGAGACTTTATGAAATTCCGGAGGAAAAACATGGTGTGAACAGATGTTCTTACTTTTCCTGGGGATCCAGTTCTTCATTAACACCTAAAGGATTCCGATGAGTCCTTCACGCACGTCATATGACTCCATTTTAAAAGCCCCCCATTACTTCTATTGGTATGATTTAAAAAAAAATTCTCAAGCCCACTGCAGAGTGAGTATACAACCTCCTTGATCCTTTCACACCAAAGTAAGCCATCTGAAAAGACACAACTTCATAATTTACCTAATTACAATCTGCCTTCACTAAAATCATTTGGGAAACTCCAGACTAGGAATGTTTTATCTCCAGGTTTCTTTACTGCCATCAAGTGACCCCTTTAACAGACGACACGCCACCCTGCCTATTTCCCAACACCCTCCAACAGCTCAGACACCCCCTCCCTAAACCTGCCCTGGCCGACTGGTGGCTGCACAGCGCACTTTAAATCGCTACAGTGTCAAGGAAGGAAGCAGCCCTGGCAGCTAATGTGAGCGTGCAGCGCTTTTCAGAGGCAGCCCAGCATGCTACAAATCAGGTTTCTTTTTTTCTGGATGAGTCCTCCAAGTTAGTCTGAGGCAACCCATTGAAACAGGATTGAAAAGAGGAAAATGAGGCGAGGCAATTTTGATGCCGCTGTTCCATCCAAATCAAACATACACAACGCTTGGCAGAGGGAAATACAGTACCTTTGTTCAATCTGAAGACAGTCAGGCAGGTCTTTTTTTCTTCTTTTTTTTGAATTATGGTACGAATGAATAGACATAAATGAGGTTTTACCCACAACTGACAGAAACACTGACTGAGAACCAGTCAACCAAGCATCGAGAAAACACCGGGCTTTCACACAAAAACATTTTTTTGAACGGCAGAGTACCTCTCCCTGCTTACAGTGTTGCCGTCAAATAATCATCTCCAATTATATCCTTCTACTTACATTGTATGTTTCCAGCTTCACTCGGTTGCGGAGGACAAAGGTGTTGAAGTTGGCTTGCTGGAAGATCTCATCAAAAGCTGCCTCATTCTGTGCCAAAAGAGTGGAGGAAAAAAGAGAACGAGAGAAGATTAGAGCACAACTTAGAGAACAGACGAACATAAAACTTTGTCCAAATTCTGGCATGCGTCAATCTCTCTTGAGAAGCATGTAAGGACACAAAAGGCCTGATCTGATCCTGAGCTGGACTGAGGACTTATTTGATTTTCCCTCCCCCGGGACCCGGCAGGAGGAGAGGGAGAGAAATCCTTGGGTGTGAGCGGCCCTAATCACGTGGCAGAGACCAGAGAAATCTCATTTAGCCCAGCGCCCAGCGCCCAGCGCCCATCTCCTCTGTGTGCAGCCTGCGTGTCCCTGACCACAGCCTCTGGCCATGCTTTCATCTGAGAGGAAGGGAGGAAAAAAGAAACAGAGAGAGAGAGAGAGAGAGAGAGAGAGAGAGAGAGGGAGGAAGAAAGAGAGAGCGAGAAAGAAAGAGACACACTCACCGAGTCCTTGAGCTGCCCAACGTATGCAGAGTTCTGGCCCAGAATGGCTTCTGCTGTGTCTTGAAAGCACGTCACCCACTGGTTATCCCCAAAGTCAGCGATGTTGGCCTGGCAGGGGTGGAGCACGGGGGATGAGAGGAGAGATGAAAGGGACGGAGGTACAGAAACACAGACAGAGAGGAAAAAGAAAGGGGCAGGGGGGGTATGACAAGAGTATTACTCATCATACAGAGGAAATACAAAGCAAGTGCAGGAGCACAAACACACGGCGGTCTGATCTGGTTCTCCTATGCCACCATGGCTGACGTGTCAGAGGCAAAGGCACTGTTCTGCCTGCATGTTGGGCTCCAAGGCTCAATCAGAGCCAAACCACTTCCTGTGGCACACAGCCCAATGGTGGCGCATTCTGCAGCTTATGCTATAGAGCTGTGAAGAATAGCTGCGGGCTGGAGCGCAATAGGTTGGGAAACAAAAGGCAATCCGCTTATGTTCCACAGGTCTGGCACGCAGAGGGTGCCATGCTGACTAATTGAGCTATAATATTTTAATGCTATTTATATCAAAATCAGTTTTGGCCATGGAGATGTGGGCAGAGAAATGCATGCATAACTTTGAAAGCCTTCCGGCATATTTCTGGTGAGAGAACACCTACAGGGCAAAAACCGCATCCATTTACTGAGACTCATCAATACAGATGAAAACACAAAGACAAAAACAACACCACTATTCTAAAATAATAATGGTCAAAAAAATGTGCTCAGAAAACTGACGGCAGGAAAGACAGAAAGACATTATTTAGGGGACAAAAAGGAAGGAAAAGAAAGGGTAGAAGAAAGAAAGAAAGAAAGAAAGAGAGCTGAAGAAAAGAACACTGGGCTCATGACACTTGCCATGATTGGCTGACAGAAGCTCCAGAGGAATTATGAGATGAAGACGGCGATGGTCAGGAAAGGGCAGATACAGAAATGGAGGTTGTATGCGAGTGCCCCCAAGAGTGTGTGTGTGTGTGTGTGTGCGTGCGTGTGTGTGCGCGCATGCACGGACACACTCCCAATTCCATGCTTAAAGGGCAAGTATGCCTTCTGAGCGCCAGGATAGACAGGGGTGTGTGTGTGTGTGTTTCTGCACAGTCGAATGTGAGGTCTGCTGCTGACATACTTCCAAATGCTGTGCTTAAAAGTAAAACCAGGACAGGTTGTGAAAGGACTGGTGCAAAGCTGGTGAACAGAAGTCAGTGTGTGTGTGTGTGTGTGTGTGTGTGTGTGTGTGTGTGTGTGTGTGTGTGTGTGTGTGTCCTAGCCTAGGAGGGGAGAAAGAGGGGGTTGGGGTGGGGTGGGGGGTGAGCCAGAAAGAGTGATCCATGGGTTAGTGCAGTGTGACTATGACCATCAGCAGGGTCCAGGTGCACTCACCGACAGCATGAGGCGGTACTTGAACTCAGGGAACTCCTTGTCGCACTTCTCGCAGCGGTACATGCCATTCTGCTGGTCCACCACCTTCTTGTTGCAGTCCGCGCTGGGGCAGGCCTGGTACATGCAGTTCTCCTTGCGCAGGTGCACCACCGTCCCAATGCAGCTGAAGTAGTCAGGCTGGAGGGGCACCAGGAGACACGGAGAGACCGGTTAACAAGCCCAAGCCCAAAGCCCCCCCCCCCCCCCCCCCCCCCCCCGCACTCTCACTCCATTACCTCTCATGAACCCCCGAGAACGAGAGGGCTGAGTGTGTTTGTGTGTGTGTGTGTGTGTGTGTGTGTGTGTGTGTGTTTGTTTCTCATCTCCTGGTACACACTCACTCACACAGACAGACACACACACACACACACACAGATTGACCTTCATCAACTCCTCAGGAGAGTTCTGGAGCATCATTACCAGACTGGCGTACGTAAATATTTCAATCCTGTGCTGCTGATCGCTAATGGAAACACTGTGAGTGCTTCGCTTATGTTTGCTAAAGCTCTTATTCCCCGGTGAGTCTCGTAATGCATCACGGCGAGAACAAATACAACTTTTAAAGCCAGGGAAGCAGCCACCGGCTTTAAAAAGAATTAGCCAATTGCTAAAAGGACAACAACATTAATAGAGCAAACGGGATGTTCCTGTGCAAATTCTGTTGCTAGTGTTAGGATTGGTTAGGTCACATGGTATGGAAAGTACCGACTAGTAGGCGGAGCCTCAGTGATGTCACCTGTGGCTAATTGGGTAAAAGCACACCTTTCCCGGCATTCTTGGCTCACAATTAGTTTGGCGGGCTCAGCGTGAGTTTTACCAAAATTTGTACCTCTATTTACCGCTCTCTGAGTCTGGAACTAGCATGAGGCTGCAGCGTTTGGATTAGCATTAGCATTTGTGGAACACCACCAGCTACAAAAAACCTTGACCACCCACACACGATAGGTCTTACTTCCAGGTTTGTATGTAGGAAGTATGTAGGTTAGTCGTCAGGATTTTGTGTGCGTTGTTCGGTTTGAGTTACAAACTGGGTGAGGTCTCAGCCAATACAAAACATACTGTAGACAACGTAGCTCTGACGCTGCCGAACCTCCTAAGTTTCCACATCATAAGACTAGGCAAGCCTAAAGATTAAGGGGAAAGGATAAGGCAAGGTGCCATCATTAATTGAAGCTCCTGTGCTAGACTGCCCCCACTAAAAGAAATTACCACCTCACCCGCCACCTAAATAGGACCGGTGACAAATGCAAAACAGGAACTCGAGCACAGTCACGGTGTCCCACAATATGCAAAGAGCATAACCCCATAAATATAAATAGGCCTTTAGCATATCATCAGTTGCAGGGCAGGAAATAGCGAGCGCCTGGAAGGGATTACAGGGCGGCGCAGGAATATATGAATGCATGCGAGGCAGGCGAGGCAGGCGACGCGGTGGGCCCCAATGATTCAGCGCCACCAACGGAAGCCTGCCGCAGGGAAACGGCTTCATTTGGAAGAGAAAGGCGCTGTTGTGACGCGAATCTAAGGTCAGGCGCTAAAGGAGAGACCCGGGGTCTCTGAGAGATCAGACAGGGAGAGGGGTGCAGCCAGGCCAGTAGACTGGTACAGAGAATGAAGTCAAGGCACAGCTTCTCCTGTTGGTAAGCCCAATGGGGCTAAACGTCTACGGCGCTTGGATGGCCAGGCGGATGGCTATAGGGGCACAGTCCAGCAAAAAGACGAGAACGTGGGTGAATCCAAGCCAGAAGCCTAGTACGGGATTGGTGCAGGGCTGAATCTGTATCGGCAGAGGAGGTTGAAGGGGTCAGGCTTGGACCTCATACAAGTGAAGCTAGTCCTCCTCTTGTTGGAGACCCTAATGGGGAAGCAGTTCAATGTCTGATGTTGTTAAAGGGCCTAGTTAGCTGATTACTGCGTTTTATGATACGGCTGTAACTAAACTCTGCAGAAGGTTAGTGCTCAGCTCTACTCTGGGTCCTTAGGATGCAGTTCATGTGTACAGCGAGGACCTACCACAGTCTGCATCATGAAAAATTGATACGTAAGGCTTTCATGAGGTCATACGTTTCCATTATTCAAAATCAGGCACTACCACAGAATACTGAGCTGAGGGGTTGTGTTTAAGGGGGGCAGGAAGGAGGAATGTTGATGAATTGCTTAGCAATATCCATCACACGGATAGGCTCCATATGAGTGGCAGTCCTGTGAAAGGGCACGGAGCTAAATCTATAGGGTGATGAAACTGTTAGTCAACAGCACACAGGCCAGCAAATGTGGTTATCGTGTGTGAAAACTCGGAGGCAAAGAAGAGACAGTCATTTTAATTTCACTGTGGAACAGAACAACTAATTAGACCACTATTCATGATGACCCCCGAGAAAAAGGGAGAAAAGATTTTCATAATCTGGACGTCTTGATTCATAATGGTGTTTTTGAAAACGACATCATTTGTACAGGGGCTTGGACAGAACTGGGACAGTTTGCCTCAGAGTTTGCTTTGCATGCGAGTGTCACATCGTTCCTCTGGAAGCCAGCGATTATACTGGAGACATCGGGTTTTGCCGCAACCTTTAGTTTTCTCAGGAAATGAACTAGAAAAACAATAACAAGAGAGCCGTTTTTTTCCCCCTCTCCCTGACAATAATTGATTTTTCTGCTGTCCCTCTTTTGGTTTTACTGCTGACCGCTCTTTTCGGAATGTTACACGAATTCAACCCCAATTAACTTCTACGAGGGGGGCAATTGATAGCGTGTCACTGGAAATAAACAACCAAAGCCCTACGGGAGTACTAAATGACAAAGGCAAAATGCAGAACTAAAGGCTCCCTTCTTAATGACAGACAAAAATATCCCTTTAAATTACACTTATTTAATTTGACAAAATACAACACTTCCAATGTTGTGGATCTCCTCGAGAAAAATGAATAAATAAATCAGCGACGGTGATTAATCATGCATACTTCTCTACAATTAAAAATACCAGTTATCTTGTTTGGATGGAGCAGAGGAGAAAAAAAGCTGAATCTTGACATTTTCCCCCCCCTTTCCTGTGGTTGTGTCTTATCGCTTTAATCCAAGACTGAGACGAGGCGATGAGTAGGGTTTGGTAGGTCCCTCGCAGGGTTGGGGGGGCGAGTGGGGGGAGTGGGGGCGAAGGGCAAGCTGGTGGAGTGGAAATCGGAACTTGTGACACAAATACGTTGTGACTTCGTACAATTAATTGCAGCAGACTTGCACAGTGCCTTCAGAGGACTGACCTCGGGTCCCCGTGGAGCCAGCATGAACATGAGGGCAGGCTAAGTTGAGACTTACTTGCGTGTGTGTGTGTGTGTGTGTGTGTGTGTGTGTGTGTGTGTGTGTGTGAGAGTGAGAGTGTGAGTGTGCGTGTCTTGCCTTCAGTGAATGCTGCCATTTCAAAGCTCTGGCCGTAACTACTGCAAACCACTGACTCCGCCATTTCCCCATCATGACTTCTCTCGGAGTCAATTTCGGGTTACGCACAAATCTGCTGAGGCACCAGGAGAGGCCCAGCAGGGGGTCGGAGAAGCTCAGTGGAGTCGAGTCGAGTCGGGCCACACTGCTATTAAAACAGCCATGCAGAGCCAGGAACCGACTCATGAGCAGCTCCCTGTGATGCCAGGGCTGGTGGGTATTGGGCCGGTCTGGTGGGATGATGAAACCAGAACCAGGCCAGATGACACAGGCCTGATTAGGGGCGAGCAGACGGGAGCCAGGCGGGGGACTCAGACAGCGCCATGGGAAGCTCACTCCAGCCAGAGAGGAACACACACACACACACACACACACACACACAGTGCCCTGCCATTGCCACACCAGCCAGACAAAGGCCTGGCCATCGAGAGCCCTCATACTGGACGAGCTCTTTTGTTTCAGGCGTTCTCCAGCTGGAAAATGCAGCCTCTCCTGTTTGATATGAGGACACTTCAACCTGGTGTTCCCCTATCCACTGATCAAAAGCCTGCACTGCGCTGCGCCTGGCTCTCTGTGCTACTGTTCTGCACCGCCTAATATCCCAAACCTCAGTTCTTCCTCAAACGCCTTTGTGGGGCTTTTTGAAATGGCTCCTCATCGTCTACTCAATTTCAGCAGACAACCTTTTTATTAAACATTGTAATATTTACTCAAAGAGATGAACTTAAAATGGCACTGCAATACAAATAATGATACATTCCAGTTCGGAACCGTTCAGCTCTGATCTGCTACTATGTGTATGTATGTATGTGTGAGTGGGTGCGCTTTACAAGTGTGTACAAGCTATGTCACTACATCTAAAATTCTGACATATTGATGAGCTAACAGATTTATTACACCGCTTATCTGTTCATAATCACTTAATGGGGACTCCCTATAATCTCCACCT
This sequence comes from Clupea harengus, assembly GCF_900700415.2. Taxonomy (NCBI): domain Eukaryota; kingdom Metazoa; phylum Chordata; class Actinopteri; order Clupeiformes; family Clupeidae; genus Clupea; species Clupea harengus. The sequence continues at coordinate 7,250,007 of NC_045160.1, read as the reverse complement.
TCGATCTTGGTGTGGTGAATTTGACTTCCACACACACACACACACACACACACACACACACACACGAAGCCCAGTCTTGAAGGGCACCCGTGTTAATTACTAATGAGAGTCAAGACGAGAGCTGAATTCCGTGTATTCCAAAAACGAGGAGCAGAGTCGTTTAACAGCCTCGTCGCCCCCCACCCCCCACCCGCCGCGCCACCCAAGCCCAGACGCCCAGAGAACACAGACACACAGATGGAGCGACAAGGTGACACTGCCTAATAAAGTTTTTGTCTGCCGTAATATAGCCGGCAGTAATATACGGCCGGCCTCTGTGGTATGGGGGCTTTGGCTCCGAGGCATGCTTTCATTGAGAGTCGTGTGTCCTTGGATGTCGTGCTTTGAATAAGATTTCTCCCCCCCTCAAGCAGACGGTTTGTAGAAAAAGGACTGAACACTTTGGGGGCAGTAAACACATTTTGTGTGAAATATGGCTTTTGAAATCACCTTGAACCTTGCATTTTCTGGCACCAGTTTTGTGTGTGTGTGTGTGTGTGTGTGTGTGTGAGAATATGTCCCTCCCTACATACCTTCTCTCCGTGACCTAGGTGCTCGGTCTTGACATCTGCCAGGGTCTTCCAGTTGGTGTTGCCTCCACCTCCGCCCCCTCCCCGCAGCTCCGTCATGGACTGCCCATCCATCGCATGGCCCTCCTTATCATACCTGCAGCCGGGAAGAAAAAGCTCCGTCTCATTCCTCTCCAGTAATTCATCTGTTTGAAAGCCATCACTGATGTATATGGGGTGCTTATCTCACTAATCGAAGACACCATTTCAGCACATTGATTAGACGCTTCACAATAGCATAGCCTTCGACAGCTGTGCATTCACAGAAGACTTTGGCCATTTCGATTCTTCACAGATACCATCACTGACTGATATTAACTTCAAATTCCCTGCTACTGCTTTCACGGCAAACAATTTCAGCATCACATAGATATATGTACAAGATATATATATATACACACACTATGTTCAAGGTCTTTCTTGGCTTGCCGAATTGCTTAGACTTAAAAAACCTTGGGAGTCTTTGGCAAAGAAAGACATCAAAACATTCTGGAAGATTCCAGAACATGCTAAATACAGACAGCAGCACTGTTCTCTCCTTTTTTTTTTGTTTGATCTGATGTCAAGAAACCCCACAACAGATCTGTCACTCCCACACTTCACTGTGAAGAGCCAATCCCAAAAAAAATTCCATTCTACATCTAATCTAGTGCTGTGTGTATTTGCAGGGATATTTAATAAAAAAAATGATAAAACAATGTTTATAAACTGCATGTATATTTTTATAAAACAAAATGCAACAAATTGCATTGCATTTTCAGTCTGATGCTGTGAATATGTACGGACATCACTGGTGACGTGGCTTAAACTGTGATGGATTGACACGAGGAACAAGCCAGATCTGTGGGTCGTTTTTGCATCCACAGAAGGAGGCGAAAGGTACAAAAGGCAGCGGCGTCTTTTGCTGGGTGGCAGTTGAAACTGGGGACACGCGGGCTAAAAACAGCAGGCCCTGAGCACTTGTGAAATGAATCAGCGGCGCGAGCGACGGCGAAGGGAGATGGGGGTCAGGGTTGCGCTGGTGAAATCAGAAACCCATTTTCACCAAGCGCACAGGGGCCGGCTCTGGAGTGCAAGAGTGAAAGAGGGGAGCAAGAGAAGAGTGGCAGGGAATGGAAAAAGAGAATAGGGGTGGAGGAGGTGGGGGGATAAAAAAAGGGGGAAAAAAAGAAAAAGAAAGAAGAGAACACACTCAGAGATGGGTGGAGAGCTGGAGGGATCAATAGCACGGCGCGATCTCCAGGCAGCCAGGGCTCGGTGCGGTGCTGTGGGGGGGCAGTGGGGTGGGTTAGTGGCCAGGGCTTGGTGCGGTGCTGTGGGGTGGGTTAGTGGCCAGGGCTTGGTGCGGTGCTGTGGGGTGGGTTAGTGGCCAGGGCTTGGTGCGGTGCTGTGGGGTGGGTTAGTGGCCAGGGCTTGGTGCGGTGCTGTGGGGGGGCAGTGGGGTGGGTTAGTGGCCAGGGCTTGTTCTCTGAAGCTGGAACTAATTGAAAATATCCCTGTTAATGAAGAGCATAGGGCCGCTTGGTCGCCCGGTTGCTGCCAATTTTTCCTCCCTCTGAAAAATGTGTTTAATTCCCTCCCATGGCACCTATTCCCTCATCTATGCACCATCCCCTGATCCCCACCATGCATGCAGGCTGTTTGGGTATGTGTTTTAGGTGTGTGTGTGTGTGTGTGTGTGTGTGTGTGTGTGTGTGCACACGTGTGTTTTAGGTGCACGTGTGTGTGTGTGTGTGTGTGTGTGTGTGTGTGTGCGTGTGCAATTGTGAGTGCCATAAGTGAGGAACTATAAATAGGCCCAATAACACTGCAAATGAATCAACCTACTTTTGTGGTTAAAAGAAAGGAACTTTTATGGAGAAAAAAAACTGTAAGTTTCCCAAGAAATGGAAAGGTTCAAGTTGAAGAGTTCGTGTAAGCTTTTCAGACTACTACTGCTCATTCACTCAATGAAAAGAAAAACATGCTGTTGCCCCCCACCCCATCCGTTTTCTTGCGTCTCGAGAAGGAATGGTTTTCTCTTTATCCAGCATAGAGGGCCAAATTGAAGCAGTGGCCTGTTGAATAGGATGAATAACCTCTAATGCGGAGCAGGGTTCCAGCTGGAGAGGATGTCATGGCGGAGGGAGAGCACCCAGGGCACTGAAGCACAGGGAGCAGAGAGAAGCAGCCAATAGAGGAAGCCCTAGACAGAGGCTCACGCCACGCGTCAACAATAAGACGAACAGACTGGGAGGGAGGGGGATGAGAGAGAGAAGGTGAGAGAGAGAAAGAGCGACTGTGTGATGGGAGAGGGGTAGAGCGAGAGAGCAATGAAGGAGCTATCATGTTGTCAAAATTAACAATACAGCACTATGACAGAACATTTGACGACCAAGGGGGAATAAAAAAAATAAAAATACAGGCACGAAAAAAAAAAAATTGAGAAAAGTACATATAAGCCGGGAAAAATCCAACCATGACAAGAATCTGTCAGGAGCTGAATTAATGTCTATGGCCAGGGCTACGAGTGTAGACACAGCACAGCAAAAACTGCTATAACACTAAAAATTGATGAGCTGCTCTCAAAGTATAAATATATTTAGTTGTGCCAGACTTTATGGTGTTCAGTACAAGGCTCAGTAGTTATTACCACTTTTACACAATTCCGAAGTGAAGGTGCCTCCTGGAACATTAATCATCAGTGCACATGTGCTCAGAGGTGCTTATTAATGTATGCACCAGCGGAATATAGGTAGGCAAGGTACCTGAGGCTGCACAACACTGCAGATAAGCAGAAACTACTGGTTTGCAGTGTGTGTATGGCAACATGGCCCAACCTATCTGTGTAAGCTGGCCATAGCCGAGGGCAGGGAGGCTTGTGATACAGGATCTCCTGCACGTGATTGGATGTGATCTCCTGAGGTGGCGCAGGGAGGCGGTGGACTTACGAGCCAGCAGTGGCGGGTGTGGGGGTGTGTGGGGAGGGTGGAGGTGGCACCAGGCGCTACAGTCAGGTGACAGGGTAGTGACAGGAGGAAGCAGATGTGACCGTGGTGAGAGTGACTGCTCATAGGGATCGCAGAACTGTGACTAAGTGACCAGCAGCATGCCAGAGAGGGAGACAGACACAGAAAAATGGAAGATGGCAGGAGGGAGAAAGAGCGAGAGACAGAGAGAGAGAGAGAGAGAAAGAGAGAAGATGGTAGTGAAACGTGGTGACACGCCAAGGCATCACATGGACCACGAGCTGGTTGATAATAAATAAATAAATAAATAAATAGGCAGGGGAAAGCGCGAACCCCTCCCGACAATAGCACTTAATGACCGTCAGAGGGGACACACACTGCCCCCCAGTGGAGATGCTCCTGCCACTGCACTCCACTGTGCTGAGGGGAGAACAAGAAAGCCATCGAAGCATGAGCACAAACACAAGGGGCGGAGGGAGGGAGAGAAGGGGAGAGAGGGAGGGAGAGGAGGAGGAGAGAAAGCGATAAGGCGAGGTAGTTTTAAATATCCCACCCACCAAAAAAAACCTCTGCACAAACACAATTACAGTGCAAAAACAAAGTCATAAAAACAGGGCAATAATCAAACGCATAAGGTTTTACTTAGCGGTTTATGACAAATTACCTTCCTGGGATCATTTAAGATGGAACAGCGGAGGTACTAAATTAACGAGACAATCCGCATTGCTGTATCTATAAACGAACCGTGCAAATAAAAGAACATTTTAATTAATCTTGAAAATTTAATTATTATTCATTTCAATTATGCACCAGAGCTAGGCTGAGACAGACAGATATTAGCACAGCTTCATAGGCCGTGTTCTTGATGCTCCCCGCAAAGGGAAATCTCTGCTTTCAGCGCTGCCTCCATTTCAAAAACACATCCCTGGCTTTGTAGCAGGCCGAGTTCGCATTCAGAGAGATAAGTCTTGTGAGAACAAGGGCATTTGGATAAAACCCAATAGAAAGGGCTTGCATTTCTCATGATGAACTGGATGAGATGAGAGGGGAAGGAAATCACACTGACACGACTGATCCACACATATTTAGTGCAGCGACCCGCAGGGAATAGGAGGCGCATCTCAGCGGGATCTGACAGGAATGGATCCACATCACACATCTCCAGTCAAATACCTGACTTGTGAAATCCCCTGCCTTCATCTGACATTTAAAAACATCAGCAGATAACATGCGACAAGATTTATGTAACAGTTAACCGCCACATAAGGCGTATCATAAGTAGCAACATCAATGCTGAATATGTTTAGAGTCTTCAACAATAGGCCACTGTAATGACCAGCCCAGACAGCGATGGGATACATTAGCAGACCCGAGTCCTGCATGGAGTGGAGTGACGGAGGAGAGGAAGTTGGTTTGGGGCATGTTTCTCCTGCTAAGCACCTCTAAAGCAGGGGAGAAGGAGAGGAGGAGGAAGTTGGTTTGGGGCATGTTTCTTTTGCTAAGCACCTCTAAAGCAGGGGAGGAGGAGAGGAGGAGGAAGTTGGTTTGGGGCATGTTTCTCCTGCTAAGCACCTCTAAAGCAGGGGAGGCAAGTTGCTGGGAAAGGTCAGGCTGCACACAGTCTAGAGTTTTTGAACGGCTAATTGACGGAACACTGCAGCCTCCACAACGGGTGCTCTACTCCTGGAGGACGCGGGTCAGCTAGCCGTGCAGCGCGAGGAACACAAACTGAGGAGGGAAGTGAAAAAAAAGAGAAGGAACCTCCACCACATTTAATAGCTCGTTATCTCTGGCTCTCCATGTGAGGAGAAAGACCCCAGGAAGGCAACCAGCTCCTGCAGCAACGCACTCTTCACCTCCACTGGTGGCATGGGAAGTGATTCCGGAGAGTTCTGGAAAAGCCTCATTAAACGGGGGTCCGTTTTTTCACCCGAGATGATTATTTAGATTTAAAGCCTTCTTTAGTCACGTCAGAGTAGCTAACAAATAAAAAAGACGCCATTTAAGGGAAGGCGGTTGTAGACTGAGGGAGAAGGATCGGGTAACCGTAGATATATAAGAAGTAGATAAGTAGACAACTTTCTACCCCGCCCCAGCCACCTGCTGGGCACAGGCACATTCTAGTGCCCTCATTATCGAGATCAAACCCTCAGGGCACGTCTTCACAAAGCATCCTAAGGCTAAAAGTGGCTCCTCCTTTGTCCATTTAGGAGAAACCTTTAAAAATAATGGGTGTTCCAGTCTTAACTTTGGGGCTAAAAACTATCACCCAGTCTGGGAGAACTAAGAAATAATTGAGAGGACTCCTAAACTCACCTAGACCAACTCCTAAACTCACCAAGACCAACTCCTAAACTCACCTAGACCAATTCCTAAACTCACCTAGACCAACTGCTAAACAAACGGAAAATGGAGGTTTCTATCAATCCACGTCGCAGTGTGTGCAGATGTTGAATCATTCAAAATATACGGTCTCAATCACAGGGGAATAATTGTGGAGTTTAATGTCAGATTGTGGGTAGCATAATCTGTTGTTATTTGATTTGTAGCCGATCATATTTATTTATTAATTTTGCGTTCTTTGTGGTAGTCTTTGTAGTGTTTGTCTACTCTCCAGCACAGACTTGTCACTCAGCAACCAATCATCTAAGTCACTGAAAGCCCATGCATGAGACTTGACATCAGCCGTAACGACGACGTCTTTGTCTTAGCTTAGGAGTTCTCGCTTTTCCTTAGCAAACACTGGTCTCAGCAGCTTTGTGAATAGGATTTAGGAGAAACCAGTGTGATTTAGGAGTACTCTTAATGGCAAGATAAAATACATTGTGAATATAGGCCCATATCTCCATAAAATAATGACCATGAACTTATTTGGAGAGAAAAATCTAAACGGCAAAGCGACAATGACAGGGAACAAGAAAGGGAGAGGGTGATGCTTAGGGAGAAAAAAAATTAGTTTATTCCCGTGTTCAATATGTGGCAGAAACTAAATTGAAATGATGTGTGGGGGCCCTATCTATTATTTGTGGCTTTCATGGTATTTCCCCGAGGGACAGGGCCTGGTGTCATAGCGAGGTGAGCGAAGGAGGCAAAAGAGCTATTGATCGCATCTCGTGCGGAGGGTAAAATAACATCAAGCAGACAGCCCTGACCGGCTGTTGGCTTAAGGAACGTAAATGCAGAAGATGAGAGGCCAAATCCAATGACCCTCGGAAAACGGGGAAAGGGTTAAGAACATCTCTGATGTTGTCTGCTCCATCTCATTGCTCCCATCCACCGCTGACTCCTTACCAGCAGACACACAGTGCCCACGTGCAATCCCAAAACACGGCTTAAGCTGTTTGAGCTGCACTAACCGCCACTCCGACAACCAGCGCTCGGCGCAAAAGAAAAACACGGGGATTATTTTGGGATATGGTAAACAGCGTGTGCCATGATCTGGGAAATGAACACCGGAATTGGCAAGAGAAAGAACAAGGAGGGAGAAGATGAAAGAATGAGTCATAACTGCTTTACAATTCCTTTGCAGGCACAGCCAATATAAACTGTGTCTTCAAGGAATAAGAGAAGCTCTGTTTTCCCGTGATAGTGGCTGACATTTTAAATCATTGCCACGTGTTCGGCAACCCAGTTCATACCCCTGGTGTGTCGTGTAACATTAAATACTCGGGGCGTATCGCGTAACCAGACGTATATTTAAAACGTCCAGAGACAGAAAGGAGGAATGAAAAAAAAAAAAAAAAGAGAGAGAGAGAAAATGCTCAACACCACCCTCATTTATTCCTTGTCGTCGAGTGCACTCATCCCGTGGGGCTTCTACCAAAAAATCTTAGCTGGGGATTAAAATTCATTTGCATTTCTATGTAAGCCTGAGCTGAAGAGCATCTCCCCAGCACCCTCACATATACTAATTTGCTAATGAAGGAAATCTTCATCATTAAAGCGTGAGCACGGGGCCTCTCCTGGGGGGTTCTGGGAGTCATTTTTAGCCCTGCAGCTCCACAGAGCCACTCTCTCAGCGGAGCCCGGCAAAACACACCGCCCCATGACACACCACTGCTCACTGCTCAGGGCTGTCATCAGCAGGACTGAGGAGAACACTGAGGAGACTAAATGCTAATGATTTAGGTACACAATAGAATAACGTCGTAAGGATATTATGAATGTCATAAAATATTGATATCTCATTTGATTGATTGCATGATCAGCATGTTTTTTTCTTGATATGCTTTTGAGGCACTGATATTAAAATGAATAAAGAACAAAGACCACAGAGGCAAACCATGATTTTTTTTGGCTTGGCTAAAAATGGCCTCACAGTCAGTTGAATCAAGTAAATGGGTTACTATAGTGACCAGAGTTGTTTGTCCCCCACGGATAGGAGTTACTTCCATTGCCGACTGCATGTTTTGTGATGATTGTTGACTTTGAAGAATATGAGCGAAGGTTACAAGGAGCCTTAAGCACACTTATACTTATACATGCACAGCTGTGTACTGTGACCTTTTTATATAGTTTTGTGTTTCCTTTTGAGCTAGATTGATCTATATTCATTGCCTTTGACTGCTATGTATACAAAATAGCTTATGGATATATGACCCTATGTTTATGCAATAAAGAATTCATGCAATGTGCCTTCATTTGAAATGGTGAAATTATTAGGCTGTTCATTTGTTTTTATGATATAAAAGCCAACTTGACTGCTCATTCACAAACACATGGGTCAATACAGGTCTATCCAGGTGCGCTTCCTTATGAGTAGCAGTCAGTCTCAAAAATGCTGATATATAATATCCTGGAAAATCTTCTGATTGTCGATAAGTCGAAAGGGTACCGATACCAAATCTAATGAACATGTGCTAATGTAGTACGAATACGTGATGAAGTAGTGTGCATATGTAGTAGAACACAGCTAGATAAAAGGTGTGAGCTGTGGTAGTATTCATCATCATGTGTGACCTTAAATGTATTGTTTTGCTGTTAGGTAATGGTCCAATGTCTTGAGCTCAGTAGGCCAACTCAAGGGTGACAGTCATTGTAGTAGACCACAATCCTGGCTCAATAAAGAAAAGGTGGGGCTGGGTCAATTCTATTAACATTACAGCCCAGTTTATGCCTCAAGCAGGCACCATGCATAAATGACTCACCAGCCACGCAGCTTGTAAGCCTCCGGCAGGTCTGGATTCATCATGACCACGCTGCTGAACAGGGTACTGAGAGAGCGGCCGCCGAAGTCTGAGAGACGGGCCCCTTTGATGGCCATGATGGGCTGCCCGGAGCCATCGAAAGTCTCTGCCTGAGAAGAGGAAGAGGGGGACATAGAGCATGAACAGGGGAGAGGGAGAGGAGGAGGAGGAGGGGAGGAGGAGATGAGGGAGAGGGAGAGGGAGAGAAATATGAGAAAAGAAATCCGCTGAGAAAACAGCTGCAAAATTGACACATCACATCTGGGCCACACAACATCTCTTTAAATAAATAAATAAACAAACACAGAGAGAGCGAGCCAAGAACTGGAGTCAGTGGATCAGATAGGAGTTGACGCGCAGGTACTTGCTATTTTAAAATCGCTCTTTATGCAGCGTGCATCACACTACCTCCTGCAAATCCCACCAGATAAGCCCAGGCTGCCAAACAAACACAAAGCCGGCGCTCCTGCTGCTCGCCGTGATGAAAGGGGGGGCTGGTGACGGCGCGCCGTCCCTGTGTGGCCCAGCTCCGCACACACACGCAGGGGCTGCTACCGCTCCAGCTACAACCCCCCCCCCCAACCTCTTGTGGCGCTGTTTACTCAGGCTTCCGGATTACACCGGCAGGCTGGACGGCGGGAGCTCTCTCCGCCTCTCTTTATGTCTCTCCCGTCTCTGTCTATATCCCCGCAGCCTCCCCATGCGTTACCCTCATGAGTCAGAAGCCCACATGACATGGACCGATGCCACCTTGTCTGGTGGGGCTAGTGGAGTGGAAAAGCATGAGCCCTTAGCCGGTTTTAGCCAGGGCTCAGAGGCCAGAAGAGCAATGCATGCTGGGCTGCCGCTGGAGGACTCACCTCAGCCCCCCACATGGTGAGGGAGATGACTCGTCCAGACATGTCCATCAGGTGGATGTTCCTCTTGGACACCTCGCGGCTGTTTTTGGTGGTGATGCGCGCCAGGTCCTCCACAGTCTTGACCACGCCGATCACGTCTGGAAAAGAGGTGACAGTGAGGTACAATGTTAACGTCACAGACCCTCCATTTCTCCAAGACAGTAAAAAAAAATTCAAGAATTAAGCCTGATCCCGGGAGTGCTGTACTTTAACTTGTAAATTCTATACTGTCAGAGAATACCTGAACCAACCCCCTAAGCTCTGGTGACACCCCCCCCTGAAGGCAGCAGTCGTACATGCGGAAGACGACTCGTCAGGTCTGTGACCAACTGTCGCTTGGCTCTCAAGACTTCTGAGACGAGATGCATATGTAGGCACTTAAAGCCCACACACACTCCAGAATCCAATCCAGCCGCGTCACCACCGCGGCTCTATACGACGCACCCCGACACTCACCCTGCCATCTTCCAAAAAAAAAAGAAAACACATTATCCCAACTTATCCCACATTGTTGTGACTCATTTGGCTATGATTAAGCTCACTTCCTCTAATCGCCGGCGCCACGGAACCGGGGTCCCACAGAGAGACAGCTCCAACGCAGTACATGCTCCAGTCCACATTATGATAATTACCACCACGCTTATTACCTCCTAATTTTACCGGTGACAGAGTCGCCATCTTCTCCCCCGCTCCCAAAAGCCACAAGAGCAAAGGAAAGGAAGGGGGGGGGCGGCGGAGAGTGGAGGGGGAGACCAAAGTCAATCTGCTGCCACAGGCTATTACTGTCATCAGTATTATTAATATTACTTTTATCGCGACTATTCTAATTAGCGTGCCCTCCTGGGCCCCGGCTGCATCTCCAGCGCCTGAGACGCTGGGCCAGCCGGATCACTGGTAATTATGACACAGAGGCAGTTATTAATGATAGCCATCATGTCACTCCCCTCCTCCTGTTGCTTACCCACGATGGCATCCTTCTCATGGGCCTCCAGGTCTCCGATGGGCACGAAGCTGTACTGAAGGGTGGGCACGTCGCTGCTGTCATCGCAGGGGATGACCGTGGAGTCTCCGTTCAGTGTCATCTCATAATCGTTCTTCAGGGTGGAGTACTGCTTGTTGGCCATCTTCAGCGAGCCTTTGGAGATGTAGTAGACCTGGGGAGAGCAAGTGGAGCGTGTGGACTTCGTCTGAGAACAGCTCAAATGGGACCAACAGTGGAAGGAACGGACTCAAAATAAAGTTGTCTTTGTCTTTGGAGAGGCAGAAAAATCAATGCCAAAACACAATTTCACTTACTGCTGTTTACCTGCAACTATTTGCACAGGAACATCAGAAAGAATCCAAAATCAAAAAGGCAAATCTCACCTTGCCCTGCTCAACCAGCGAGTAGAATTTGTCCACCTCCTGAGTGAACGCAGTCACTCTGATCTCTCCCTAGACAAATCACAGCGGATGTTTCAATTCCAAAATCAAAGCGCAAATACACTCTGTTCCATAATGACATATTGAACGAAAAGCCTAAACAATTGTTCCTTACACTTTCATCCACCAGGTCCATGGAGAACAACTTTCCTTCACCCCGCGAGTTACTCCATGTGCGGATACCACTCTTGTTAGTAACGCGAGCTCGAATAGTCCACCTGCGGAGCATAGAAATCATCTAGGTTTCAATTTCTGTATGTTACCACTCTATAACATACTTCTGTACGTTATCACTATATATGTACAATAACCCCCGAAGCACCAAATCCATCGCCAGAGGATAATGTCAAGGCTTGTGTTTATTACTTAAAAGCTGTGAAAGGTCTAAACATGATTTCAGGTGAGGCCACTGTGGCCTGCCACTCTAATACCCATTAAAGCAAGGTGAAAATAGAACTTGATAAATCTTCACTAACGGCTGCTTCATACACAACAATTCACATTGTTTAAATGTGTGCAGGTTTCTTTTCCTTCACACCAGAAACATGTGTGACCTACTTGGACTGATATGGATTCAGGCTGGCGATGGGGGCAACTTTGGATGTGCCTCCTGGTGTACTGGGGGCAACTAGGGGCTTTTTGCCAAATGCTGGTTTGGCTGAGCCCTTGGCCATACCTGAAGAAAAACAAGGAAATAGAACATAAAAGACTACACAGAACACATCTGGCAAAGACGTTGCCTCTAATACACGTCAGGTTTTCAAGTGTGTGCTGCAAAATTTAGACACTATATTTGGATGGTCCCCTATAGACTATCTACAGATGCTCTGATTATAAACAAACTATTCGATTGAAACTCTGTTGTTAACTACCAGTGATGGTTATGGTTAGGGGTTGGGTTTGGTTAAGGTGATTACAAAGACTTCACTAGAGTAAATCTCTTCAATATTAGCCAAACTAAGCACTAGTCAGAACTAGCCAATAACCCACACTAATAACACAAATTAATAATTTTAGGTTAATACATTTAGGGGGAATCTGTAGGCCTAATATATTGAGACTTCTACAAATGCTGTATCTGCTTTCTAAAGGAGAAGTTGTCCAATCCAAAGCAGACACCAGCATCATTGACAAGGAATCTTCAGAAATAAATGCCAAAAGGTGGAATTTGGAAGCAGCAACTCTTATTATTTTATTATTATTATTATATAATAATTCAGTGATGGCAGGGCTCTACAGTGCGAGTATTTCACTCGCATTTGCGCCTAAAAATAGGTATGTGCGAACTTGAAAAATAATTTACGAGCACAGTGCGCGAGTGACGGGCTGTTGTCAATACACCGAACAACAGCGCGAAGTAGTGAAGCATACCATATATTTCATATGGAAACAAGTGACAGGGTCGCGACTGCAGGATGTGAACATAGCAAGATGACGCGCTTAACTTCATGCAAATGAGAGCGACTATTCCCAACCAATGGGCCAGAGCCATATAAATAGAGAGTTACGACGATCTCGCCGACATGTGATCACTTGGTATAGGTGAGTAGCTCGCAAACAACCCACTGCTGGCAACCTGTTTGAATGGTTTTCGACGGGACAGACAGCAGCACCACCTCGATTTACTGACATTTTCAGTATATTAACACATAATATCAATTGGTTACTGGTGTGTTGTATCCTGTTTATGTCTGATACTTTATTAACATTTATGTATTACATTAACTTATAACACTAGGCAGCAATATTGTGAAGCAGAGCTAGAAATGGCTTTGCTAGCTCCCATACTGTAGCTCACACCAGCAACTGCTCAATTTAAGACAAGAAAGGAGTTTGGTAACTTAGTTAGTAATTGTCAATGATAACTAGTTATTAGAATATGTTAGCCAACGTTAAGTTAACTTCATAGGGGCAGTCGAGTGTATAGGTTGTGTCAGCTTGGATAGCTAGTAGTAATTTTCGATTTAAGCCTCCCGTTAGCCTTGGCAAACTTTTAGCTAGCTAACTTTAGCTAACTATGTGGTAGCATATCCTAGCTAAGTTATACTAGCTATCAATAGCTAGCTAGTAAACTCATTGCAGAATGGACTATAGGACAGGCCACGCATGACATTAATGAAGAAAAAATAAATGAATATGTGATTGGTTTAAATATCCTTGTCTATTTGGGCAATTGTTATTATCATTGGCACCACTTTCAACTGTCAAAACTCTCCGCCTAGCTAAATCTGTTGGTTATCAGATTGCACAGCAATTCATATGGAGGATATGTGGTTGATTTAACTCTAAGGCCAGGTAGGCATAGTAGTTGTAATGTGCTATCACATCATTTGAAAATCTAGACTTGATATTCTCTTATATTTGAATGATAATTCTGTTAATTAAGTATTGCCTTAAAATGATTATTTACATTTAATTAATTGGAATTCAGCTGTAGGCATATACTAAGAGATCTGTATCTTAGAGACTAATTGCATCCACAATTTAAGTACTGCCAGCTTGACTATTATGCAGTTGTAGACACAACACAGGGGGTCCCTGGACCTGAGAAGGGAAGGAAAGGAGTTTAATGTGGCTATAATATGGACTTTTAAATGCGACTAGAACTAGACTGAAACTAAGAAGGATAAAAATGACTAAATGTGACTAAAACTAATATGCATTTTTGTCTTAAGACTAAGACTAAATCTAAAATAGCTGCCAAAATGAACACTGAGATAGGGGACCCCTTAATCTGCAATTCATTGTTGCTAGCTCTAATCAGATGTACTAACTAGGCTAATAAGAGAAGACTAACTTTGTATGCTAACGAACACCAATAACTAGAACTAATTTGACAGACTATAAACCAACAGACTTCTGGTTATGATACACGTGCTCTCTAGCTAGCTACAGTGAAAGTGTTGCTTACGTTACAGTCCAGACCTACAGTCTAACTCAAACTGCATTTAGAATCTAACAAGCTATGTCTTACAATAAACTTTAAGTAAAGCTGGCTATATAAAATACTACTAATAACAATTGATAAGAGGTCCACTAAAGTGTTGAAATATGAACAAATGCAGTAATTTGATCAATTTACCAGCTAACTTGCTTCGGAAACACTAAACATGAATGGGGTTGAACGTTGGAAAATACAATGTTTGGAACTATAGGTTACAAATTACATGCTTTACTTCCGCATAAAAAAAACCCGCTGTGCTCCTAAATTTCTTTGTGTGCTCCTAAATGTTTTCATTTAGGAGCACATGTACTCCTTGGGGAAAACCTTAGCGTAGAGCCCTGGGTGCACGGTCAATACATGGCATCTAATGTGATTCAACACAAAACTCAAAATACTCCACAAAATACGCCCCCCAACTTCTAGCCAATGCCATAGCCCCCCATTCTCACTGGCTGATCAGATAGTCCATACCTACAGTGAGCTACAGCTGCACACAAGGTTATGGACCAAGGCAGGCAAAAGGAGGCAACATTATTCCACATGAACAATTCTACAGGCCTGTAGGCTGCCACCTGCTGGTAAGCACAGGGGCCTGCACACACTGACCCACATTATGCAAGATTAATAGTTGTGCCTCTGGCCTTTTTTACATTTCAGATGAATTAAAAACTTCAAGAGGGCCAATACAACAGACAACAAAGAACCTGTTTTTGCACAGAAAAACCCAACCTACTTCCATCCAGCATATTTCAAAATGGATGAATAGTATGCCGTGGCTTATTTGTCATTTACCATCACTTCCATTCTGGGGCTGCAAGGGGCGGACAGAGGGGTTGGGCACTGCGGACTGTGGGGCCTTTGCCTGACCTACAGGATGGATATACGGGGGACACACACTTTATTTCAGTACTGGGAGGACGAAGAAAGGACAGAGGAGTCACATGAGCCTCACTAACAGGCAAGGCCAAAATAGTCGTCAGTTTTACTGGAGAAAAGAACAATGACTAGCATAAAACTCTGTTGGCTTCATACCTTCAACATAGGGTGTGGGTTCACCAATTTTACCGCCAACCTCCTCTGCCGATTTCACGACTTCCATGTCTAGGACCACCACAACACGTCTGCACCGAGGGGACAGGTGAAAAGGAGTACACAAAGGGAGACCATGCAATCAATGCAATGCACACTGTTTAAGAAATTAGGTGTTTAAAGTTTAACAGAGACGTAATATATGAAAGTCCTAAATAAATAATCTAAGAAATAAACAGACAGACCTCTAGCTTCCCATAAAACTAAATTATGATAAAAAGACAGCAATCTGTGGTCACGTATGCAAGGTGTGTCGCTCACTCAGAGTGAATTCTGTGGACTGTGTTAGTATCCTCTATCCTGATCCAACACACATGGCCCTGTACAAAAATGACACTGCAACACAAAGAGTGCAATCAGAGCTATTACCGTCCATCTTTAAGTACGTTTGTCACACTCCTCTTCAGCATGCACACACAGTTGGGTGCCAGCTGATTCTCTTCTGCCAGAGGGTTGAGCTGGGTGGAGAGCATGAAAGCTGCAGCAGAGAAACACAAATCAGTCACAACAGAAATCTCCATCTGATGCACACTGGTTTTATCTAGGGCCACTGTGAAACACTACACACATCCGTCCCAGCAAACTAAGCCAAGTTTCTTTTGGGACAAACACCAAAGTGAAACACAGACAAAGTGCTGCTTAATAGGCGATTGAGTTTTCATTAGTTATCCACCAGCCAACGGGTCATCCCAACTTCTGGCTAAACCCGACCACATGAAGAGGATGAAATCAATTCTTTTTGGGATATTTTGTACCCTTTGATGTTTTGGCACACAAACTCCACTCAACTTCACAGCCACTACCTCCTGCTGGCCAGCCAGGGGCGCTTCCCACTGCATAAAACAAACATGCGGGGGGAAACTCTACAAGCCCAGTGCTGCTCCACTACAACTATATTTACCCTCTTTTTTTAGGGAAGGTCAAATAACAGCTACTCTTCTTAATATGGTCTGCTAGGTGGTCTGTTTTGTAAGGTGCAGCCAACTAAATGGATATAAAACAAAGCCCTTAACAAGTTGTCAAAGTTACATTAGTGTAGAAATGCTATATAATACCATCAAAAGTCAGGTCTCTCATACTGGAGCATTATGGGGCTGAAACAGGAACGAGGCTACTTACAGGACATAGTGTGTTGTCCGTCACTCATCATGAGCCGGAATCGAACTGGGCCATTCCCTCCATCAATTTTGCGAATATTCTGCCAAGCAAAAGAACAGCAGTGTTTTGTATGGGAGAGAGATGCAAAAGCAGAATGAGGCTAAATACATTACACAAGTGGTTTACTTTAAGCAGCACTGAAAATGTTACCACATGACAGTGACAAACTGTGTCAAAGTCTAAATAATAATGCATAACAGTAGTAAGCTGTGATGGATCACAGAGAGAATGAAGGATAGCATACACACCACCAACTGCAACATTGGGTTGTTGACATCTTGGCCTTTAGTTAGAGCCTGCCAAGAGAAAGGGACACAGTGAAGATCCATCCATAGCAATATACATTACGAGGTGTGTATTGCTTGGATCGCCAACTGTTTTGTTATCATGACTTGGTCTCCAATAACTGCACAATAACCTGCTGATGTGTCTTCATTCAAGCTAACATTGGGTTACTAGCACAACTACCCAGGCTTTTTTTATGGTCAATACTAGAACGCAGAGCTCGAAGACCACACTCTTACACTAACACTAGTACAACCTCCTCCACGTAAGACAATATCATTACAGCCCTCATGAGGATATGCTTGTAAAACAACGTGACATCTGAATTGTATCAGCTGCTAGTTTCTATCGCATTTGTACTAGTCAACTAGTCAGCACATGAAGTACAGTTACCCATTTTTAGCTGTTAGTTACAATGATGTGCATTCCAAGTCTGATCAACATGGTTTTAACGGTGCTGCATGACTAGCTAGCCAACTAGCGCGCTGCAATTCGGGTATTTGTTATTTAGTTATCTACATGTCCTGCTATCAAACTGTATTTGTACAAAGACTTGTGATAATACTCTAACAACTGTATTTTGGCGTTCGCCCTTCCCTCACCCAGATTAGATGCCATCTAACGTTACACCATTAGCTAATACCATTGGCTAACTTTGTTAGCTAAATATCTAACGTTAGCTAGTCTTCATTGCCCAACTGTCAGGCAACACTAATAGGGTTTACTTTTATATGCATCATAACTGCACAAGCATTCAACTGGATAACACTGACACATCGTTCTTGCCCAAAAGTATTTTAAACTTCCATTTTAGTTGACGTTCATGCACTGCTTAAAAGCTAACTTGTTAGCACAGTGCACAATTTTGTTCAGCAGCTTTTCAACTGTGTAAAAACCAGTCAAAAAGAACATGAATGTGACAAAAAAATAAAAGTACCTCTATGGCTCCATCTGACAGAACAACAGCCATATCTTCAGTACAAGTAAATGGAGTAAGGATGATCTGCTACTGTTCGCTGACACCTGGTTTCTCTGCAATGTGTCCTGTTAGAGCCAAGCATACGCGCCAACTTTCTCCAAACGCGCGAATCGAGTGTGATTGTACACAACTTCCCTGACGTCATCTGACCAATCCTATCTGCATCCGGTGTCGACTTCACAAACTAACAGCATAATTATTTATCGCTGTTTACATCTGTTGAATCTTTTTGCGAGTCAATATATTATGTTTGACCACAAAACTGCCATTGTGGCAAGCAGTTAGCCTAAAATTTCGGACTGTGCATTGAAAGCTATGTTCCACTAATTATAGCTGAATAGGCCTAGCCTTCATACTTCATCCTTGTAGCTTGTAGGTCAGCAGGAGTTATATTTGGCACATTACTTGTAATGTCAGGATAGACGTGCTTTTTTTTTACCCAGTCTACACTCTTTATATGCAGATAACCAATAGAGCCGTAGGTGAAGCTCAAGTCAGGTTCGGCTGAGTAACATGCCACTCTGAAATTGAAAAGCTTCAAAAACTAGCCTACCTCCTCAGCTACATCGCGTCCAAGTCCAAGGTGTTGTTACTTAACGTATGGCGTAAGATAAGCCTCTGACTGAGCAATGAAGTGCTAATTGCAGTGAATCTCTTCAGTCTTATTTTTCGCTCCTCAGGAAGATGAGCTGCCCTTTTTGGAAGTGATGATTGGGATGAGATATTCAGTGTATTTTTGCCATCCTGAGAATATTCACAGAATGTTTTTGTCACTGCACAAAAAACATGCGGTCTTGTTAAACAAATTACTTCACAGTGGAATAGCAAAGGTCTTCTATTTTGTTCTCTATCTGACATCTGCTTTTATGCTCTCAAGTCAATAGCCCATAGCCTTACATGCAGTCATTCTTGTTTCTAATGGGCATGAGTGTGAGTGACACCCTCTTACTGGTACCAGTATGTTAACGAAAAACTAATATTGAATAACAAGTTCTGTCTTCTCTACCTTCATAGGTTATTCAAACATCTATGATCAGCACAGGCCACTGGCAAATTTGGAGATGCGGTTCTCTTTTAATCTTTCCCCTTTGAGGTTGAGGTCTCAAATGCTGTGCTAGAATGCACACAAAATGTTGTTGTAAAGGCAGTACCCTGCTTCTTGACATTGTATTAGGAGTTTCTGTCTGGAAAAAATGATAAGCAAGATAGACTGTCACGTTGCTTTTTGCCCATTCATGTTGGTGAATTGCTGTGGAAATGATAGGCTATTTGAGTGTACTGCCATTTTGGCACTTTAATATCAGTAATTGCACTTGCAGGGGAAAGAAACAGACCAGCTGACCATGTGCAAGCATGGCACACATACACACACATATGCACAGCCTGCCTATGCTTTGCATAAACTGAATGAAATTGAAATATTAGTGATCAGTCATACAAGGGTGTGATACTGGCAATGTAATGTTTAATACCTCCGTTTTTCAATTGTTATCCACTTACAGGCTAAAACCATGAAAAAAATGTTTAAAGTTTGTTTAAAATGTTCCTCAATCTAAAACAGTAGTGGATAATTTAAAATGAATTTATAATCTAAAAATCTAAAATCTCAAGTCAAAAGGAGCGTCAATGTTTGTTATACAATATAAAATTAATGTTTTGCAGACATAAAATCCATACATTCTCAACTATGTCCATTTCTGCAGTACGGGGCTGAATTGGTTCCGGATTTGTTAATAGTCACTGGATTTGTCCATCCTTGGTGATCAGGGGGGCAGTCTTCAATTCAGGGTGATCTCCCTTAAACTCAGGATGCAACAGAGGTCTCCTTACTTGGGAGGGTGACCATTGGAGTCAGCAAAAAGCTTGTCCTTTATGACAGGGAAACCCATTTTATCTGGCCGTCCTGGTGCCTGGACCATGGAGGGAGCCTCAGAATTTGGGTTGGTGACAACTCCGAGGAAGACAGGTGTTAATGTCGTGTCATCCATGAGGGCAAAGAAAAACGGCTGATTGACACTGAAGGTGGGGTTAGAGCGCGAGATGGAGATGCTGGTGGCTGCCGCAGCCTCAGCTCCATCCTCTGTGATCTCCATGCTGGTTTTGTGCTGGACGCTGGACACTCGCAGGGGACTGTCAGAGATGCCAGCCAAATTTGGACCAGCAAACAGCTCTCCCAAACCTATGGGGGAAAATGGAGGTAACAAATGCACATGATCTTACTATCTTGCTAGGAGAGTTCTTCTGGTTTAGTCAGCATTATTTGATGGCATTGGTCCATGCAGAGTTGTTTCTTACCTATGCTGGTGAGGGCCTCCTCCAGCTCTTGACCATACTCCAGCTTAAATTTGGGCAGTCGGACCTGCATGCTCCTCTCCTTTGGAAAACGAGCGTACAGGTCTGAGGTATTAAGCTTTGCTGCAATATCAGTTACGTTCACCTGTCCTGACATGGGCAACACTATTAGGAGACTCATTTGGTCTCTAAATGGGAGACGAGCGACCTGCAGATGACAAGAAGACAAACAGACTTCAACAGACGGCAAAAAAAAGAATACGTGGTTGAAAGAAAAAAAGAAACGCATCAAAAACTGCCACAAATAATGAAAAATTGTCTGAAAAAGAAAGCAGAGGAAGAGTTACCTGAGCATCAAGCTCATTAAGAATGAGAAGTTGCAGGGGGTATTTGGGTTCAACCATCATTTCTACGTTCACAATATGCTTGTTGTCAATGTAGAAAAGATCACTGGCGGTATGTCGGGGATCAAAACGTGTCTGCCACTTTCCTGAGAGATAAATGGAGATTACTCAACAAATCTGATTGGAGTCATCCTTCAAAAGCTCAGAAAGTGAGAAACACAAAAACATCACAGATTAAAAATACCTCAATAATTGAATGGCTATTCAGCATGCTGAGAGTCTGTCACGGATGTTCTGTATTTTGCTTACCTTTGTAATGCACAGCGTTTAGGAGCATAAGCACTAGATTAGGTGGAAGGCTGGTCAAGAAGTCAGTCACCTGACCATTGGTAGCTTTCTCTACCCACTCATTAACTTCCTTTATCCCAGCGAACACTTCTGGCTCGGAGCCATACATTTCCTGGGACATTTGGGCAAAATCCTTTTTGGGCTCAAATCCTGTAAAAAAAAAAAATTATAATTTTATCAGTTGAAAATCATTAATTTCTTACAATATTCTTACAGAGCATTAGGCTCTTGAAAATATTTCAAACATGTTGGTTAATGCTAATCTGCCAGTGTCTTAAAACATGGGGAGGATACTATAATTTGACTTAACTTTAACACCCGAATCCCCGAATTGTGGGGAATTAACCGGAGCCATGTCCTTTGGAATAAGGTATGTCTGAAGGATGTTTTTTGTTATGAAGACTTTCAGATACAATGCACTAATAAACGGTCTTAAACGACCCCAAGCATAGTTGCCTTATCTGAAGTGATGAGATGGTGGAACCCCCCGAAGCACTCTGTCAGTGTTTTAGGGTTTAATATACCTAGTGAGGTATTACAGGTTATTCCCCAAACTTTAAAAAGCTAGCTAGCCAACAGATTTGCACAGTACGACAGCACAGTTGGCATAGATAAAACACAAGTTAGCTTGCTGGTTAGCTTATGTATTTTGGCAATATATTTTGTGACATAGTGGTGCAAAAGCTGTTCTTACATTGTCCACATTCTGACCCGGAAGACAAAACTGGACAGTGAATAGCCTGGGCTGCTAGTGGGTATAACAGGTATGTTTACCTCTCGTTCTTATCCTCAAAGATTTAAAAACCTTCCCCTACCTTGCTGAGTGTACATGCGGGTGGCAATCTGAATGTTGCTCTTCTGGAGATGGTAGAGGAGGCTGCGTAGTGCCGTATGGTAGCAAGGCAGGGCCTCTGCATGCAGATGCTCCAGTAGCAACTGCTGCGTCTCATTTACAGCTCCTGAAGAGGTGAAGAGACACAGTCTATCAGGCGCTTCCTCGGAATTCTTGTTAAGTGCGATAACGTGCCATTCTACACCCCAGCCCTGACACTTGCAGTGATATTTCATCACTTTTTCCATGGAAGGTGATGCCACAAGCAAGAGGTTTAAAAGATTTTGAAAGAAAGTTTTCCCATTAGGTCAGTGTCGGAAGTGACTGAACAGTGCTTTGCATTCAGTACCCCCACTATCCTGTAAACCTCACAAATAATATGAATTATTGAAGCCGTCACCACTCCACCACCTTACCCAAGGCCAGCTGGGAGAGTGCCAGGGAGAGGCTGAGAGGCGAGATGATCACATTGGGCTGTTCAGGCCCTGTTGGCAGCTTCTCCATGAGCTCCAGACCCAGCTTCATGATCCCATTCCCTATGGCCTCCTTGAGCGCTGAACCCGAGACCTCGGCACACAGGCCATCTGCTTCCTCCTCTGATGTACTCTCTCGTGGCGCTGTGGTTTGCTCTGTACCGTCAGGCACTCCTCCAATCGCCATCTCCTGAGTCCACAAGTCACACTGACTTGTGGACTCAGGAGATGGCGATGGCCCTGCAGTTGGCAGCGTCCCTAAATCCTGAAACAGATCATGCTGTTTAGATACAATGATTGCTGCCTCTGAAACTCCCTTGGCACCATGTGCTTTGTTAGGTGAAAATTCACCCTAGTTACCTCAGGAGTGTATTTATCAGACAAACAACAATTGCAATCGGGCTCACTCCCAGCACAAGGCTGAAAGTGAAGCAATATTAAACACATCGCACAAGGTTTATATAGACAGAAGTTTAGCGTTCAGCAAGGATAACCACGTGGTGGATTTCTGACGTCCGAGGCAAGGGTGGAAGTTTTGCACAAGGTCGGAAGAAGCACAATTCGACCCTTCTTATCACCTCTGGTCTAAACATGCTCTTGTACATATGCAGACTAAGTGGCACCTAATATTCTAAGTTACACACACGCAGAAACACAGAAAGGCCATGTTCCTGCTTACATAACTACATGATTCATATAAGGTAATTAATAATACAAGGCACTTGATTATTATATTCTTAAGTCATTAACAGTGTTTGGAAATGATCTCCATCATGCTTCACATGCTATTGACTGGTGCGGACCTCTATCGGCTTACTGGCCATCAGTGGAATGAGGGGCATTAACGGGATCTTCCCATCGTCTGTCACCTCTTCATCCTATGATGAGATGAGAAGATAATACGTTATGGCTCATAACGACATAAGTGCAAGTGATTATATTTCTTTCAACTATATTTCTTTTTTTGTTGAAAATGTCAAGGCCTTACTGTCCATCCATGTCTGCAGTGGCAAAGCAGTAGGAGTGCAAGTAGTCTACAGTCCATGTCCTAGCAGCGGACTGTCAAAGAAACATTTTGACCACAATTAGAAAGGCAGAGAGGAACAAACAAGCAAGGCCTCCTGGACTTTGAACAGTTTCCATAGCCAATGATGACTATCCGATATCCATTCTAAGCTGTTTACTTATTTGTAAATGTCTCCACATTTAATGTTTTCAACCAACAATTTCATTAGTCTTTTATGTCACTGTGTAAGAGAATATCAAAACCACAATTACTTTTGAATGACTTACCTGTAATTATTAGTGTGATTGGTCTGAAATATATCCTTGTTTTTCCTGTCCCTCTCTTTTTGGCACTTTGAGTCAGCCTTACAGTGATTTACTCCCTTCAAATTCTGTGTGAACAACAGAATAGCATGTTGAAGCAGGTCAAATCTTAAAACTGAAAACATAAACTACACAACAAATGATACCGAGTAACGACCTTGTACGTCGCTTTGGACAAAAGCGTCTGCTAAATGACTAAATGTAAATGTAAATGTAAATAGCAATCACCCCTATTCCTTTTCTAGTAACAAGATCAATACTAAAGTTTAGGGGCTAAAGGTCTTCTAGTTGTTGCTCAAATGCCATTCGACAGATTAACAGTGTTTCAGCCTCCACACAACTGCAAAAAGTACTTTTTGTACTTCTCATATCACGAGTGTTATTTACATTTTCCAGATAAGAATATAAATGGAGACGTGGCTGTGTGAATAATTTAGACAGTCCAGGACCGTAGAGCAAACAGAATCCCCAAAGAAATCTTATTAATGAAGATATAGTTCCAAATCCTACATTAAAACAAATTGCATATATTGGTAGTCTACCTGAGCGTCTACATAATCTGTGTTTTCTATGTAACACCAGGAGCTGTCAACTTTGGAAACAACTGGAGATCAGGTCAGAAATGAGTTACAGTTAGTGACCCTCTCATCTTGGCAAATATACACATTAAGTGTAGAATTAGCAAAATAAGCACATTCTTCACCTGGACATGCAACAGTTTACAATGAAATCAAACAGTAGCGGACCTGAAGTGCCTTCATTAACACTAGAGCTCCAAAATACTAGCCTTCTTTAATGAAGTGCATTTCTTTAGTGTTTCTAAAGTGATTTATACCTAGAATCGAGAAACTGTTCAAGATCAAATGTTGGATCTGACAAAAGAAATGAGTTATAATCGTGTCTGTAAATATATTTGATATCTTACCGTGATAATTTAAGAATGGAGACTCTGTTGATCCACTCCTAAATTGAGAGGGAGACAAAAATGGACAATGGGAAATGCTTGCCTGATGTTTGGCAGTTGCCCTGTAAGCGGTCAAACTTCAACTATTATTGATCTGTGCCTCATAGGAGTTACTACTACTTTTAAATGTAAATATTGAGACAGATCCTCGGAACAAACATCAAGCCTGAGAAATGCTGTGAATATGTGAACTGTGCAGATATATCCTTTATATAAAGACAGCCAAGTAAAAACAGCCTCACAGGAAATGATGCGAGCTCAGTTCCAGGATGTGTCTTGTGAGTTTATTTAATGAGAAACAGTACACACGCCACCATCTATTGCAGCAGCACTGAAAGTGGTGACCTAATAACCCACAGCTGTGGCTCTATCGGAGGTAACCACATGGCAATCATCACCCACGCCTAAACCCTGACCATGGAGATGAAGTCTAGGCCTAATCACAGGGTGGTCAAACTTTGGAGATCGAAGAGACAAAAGAGATTAAAACTTTGGTTTGAATGTTCATGTGCATAACCCCTTTATTGTGTCTAAAACTATAAGATGCTTTTTTCTTAGTTTAAAATAAGACGTTAATCCGCCAGCAGCATCTGACCACTAAAACCCATAATCACGCTTCTAGATATTTGGGAAATATTTCATTGCAAATGTTTAAAATCTTCGTCAAGAGGAAATGGTGCACTTTCATGACAAGAATTCAAAGCTGTTTAGAAAATACTCCTCACCAAATGAAACATGTTTTGCTCTGTGAATCCTGATAAATGAAAATGCTCATGCGTAATTGAAGAGGTAATACTTTATTAAACCTGTTAATAAATAAAATAAGAATTTGCTTGTTTTGATCTTTTGAGTGCTCAAAAACAGCTTGACATGTAAAAACATAATTTTCTTCTGATTAAATGATTATTCAACTGTCATTTCAGTTTATTTTCTTTTGATATTGGTAGATAGAAAAATCACAGGTTAAAATGTAAAAGCTTGAATGAACATGAAAACAATGACTCCTATGTACTTCCATAATTCTGGGCTTTAAGGCTGACATGTGTGACCAGAGAGGTTCTGATGTGTGAATTACAAATACTTCTATTGGTGAACCACCACTAAATATGCTTTAAGATATACAAAGAGGTGTAGGGCAACATTAAAAATTCAAAATATATTCTCAGGTCTATGACATTATAAAGGGTGCATTTTCTCTTCAATTTATGTAATTAACAGACACACAAGTTGTTTGTTTTTAAGTACATGTGTTTGTTTCAGTGCAGACTTTTACATGAACTGTTAGGCATGATTCTACTCAGACCTTCAACATCTTTTCTAGCCTTGCAGTAACAGTTCTTTAGTGGATACAAACAGTACTTCAGTCATCTTAGGGGGTATTGAGAGTGTGGTTGGGGGACTGGTGGTTGTGTCTCACACGTCAACACAAACGCTGTCCTACTTTGCAAATATATTAGACGATTGTTAACAGAACTGTTTTATAGGAGTCGGGGGATTGATATGAACTGCATATTTCCAACATGATGCTATTATTTAGAGGGCCTACAAAACATGTAAACAAAGTTTACTACATTAGTACATTTGATTGCATCAGTTAGTGCTGATGAAATATTTGTCAACAGCTGGCAGAATATTAAAAAAATGTGTGTTTTAGTAGCAGTTAAGCAAGGGGTTAGATCCTAAAGTTGTGTCAATGCAAATCAGAAACTCTGAACTGATTAGGTTAAACATCATATTTAAAAAAACATTGAAATCTGGATTCATCACACCATCTAGCCTTATCAGTGAGTGCAGTTCTAAACCCCAGTGATTCAACGCATATCTGCTGCATGGAACAGGCTTTAGCATGTAGCATCAGAGCTATAAAGCTGGACCCCTCGTGGTGTAGTAGAGTCAGCTGCTGCTGTCCATGTGGCCTTGGCACCAGCGCTCGAAGTCTCTCGCCGTGACTGAATAAGACACAGTGGGCCCCCCTTCCAATGAACACCACTGAAAAGGTCACTAAATTGCACAAGGATTCATAGAAATGAAATAAAAGACGAGTGTCTGGTAAATGGAAAAATAAAAATATTTATGTGTGAATACTGCATAGCTGTTGAGTGCATATGGAGCTTCTGTAACATTACCAGGAGACATGAAGTCCATGAATCTCACAGTGTCTTTCTTGTGTTTGTTTTCCATTTCTCTGATTTTGTTTTTTGGTGTTCTCAGACTGACTGGAGAGTGTAGACACTACCATTTACCACCTCAGCTCGGCTCCTCTTTCCTGAGCAGTTCTTGCGATCTATTCTGATAAAGATGATTCAACCCAGTCAGTGATAGGACTTTCATATACCTTAGTAACTGCAGTCATGATTTCTAAAGATAAACCTTAAAAATAGAAATCATAAAACTATTTGACTCATTACATGTTCTCACTAGTGGAGCTTTCTTTGATTGTGGGTTTTCTCTTACAAATGCTATTTTGGTCACCGACAGTGCTTTGATACTAAGGATACTAAGTGAGGTCCTTGTTGTATGAGGCTTGAAAGGCTCAAAGTGTAACGTTGCCCTCCATGGTTTAGCCAAAACAATGAAAGTTGAGATTTCCTCTGGTCTCATCCAGAGACCAAGTCTCATTCCTAACCGAGGTGGAGCTACAGCTGGCACAGGAGACAGGCTTTAGGGAGAGGGACACTCATGAACCACTGCCCAAGGCTGCTGCTGCTGCTGCTTCTGAGGGCTTTGGCTTTCAAGCCAGTAACCGGATGGCGCCGTTCTCTGAGCCCAGCAGAAGCAGCCTCTTTGTGGGCAGCACAGCCAGGCTGGTGAGGGTCCCGCGGAAATTCTCGGAGCTGAGCTTGGTCAGGCTGGCAGGGCTGGCCGAGATGTCCATCATGGAGTAGATGCCGATCTTGTTGGCCACGTTGCCGGTGATGATCTGGGCACCATACATGTCGAAGGTGTGAATGGGGTCTGAGGGAGCGCGGTACTGGTGGAGAGGCTTGTGCTCCAGGTCCTTCCACACAGTCAGGGTGTGGTCAGAGGAGGAGCTAATGACCAGGTTTCCCTCTGCAGCCTGGCAACACACACAAATAGAACACAACGTTGAGGCACATTTGTCCCTCTCTGAACACAATTCAACATGCATGCAGGCATATACAGTGCCCTGTAAAAGTATCCCCCTCCCCCCCCCTGTCTTTTTTCATTTTTTGTTGCATTACAACCTGTTATTTAAATAGATGTTTTGGGATTTTATGTTATGGACCTACACAAAATAGTGAAATAAAATGAAAAGAGATGCCATGAAGTCCCGGTAATCAGAGAGACCAATGAGCTCCACAGAAGAGATTGGAGTATCTGTGCATCCGCTTTAAGCAGTGCAGTCCACAGAGCTGATCCTTTATGGAAGAGTGGCCAGAAAAAAGCCATTGCTTACAGAAAAAAATAAGAAAAACAAGTTTGGACTTTGCCAAAAGGCATCTGGGAGACTCCCCGAACATGGAAGAAGATACTCTAGTCAGATGAGACTAAAATTGAACATTTTGGCAATCAAGGAACATGCTATGTCTGGCGCAAGCCGCACCCTGAGAACACCGTCCCCAAAGTGAAAAGACGGGAAAACTGGTCAGAAATGAAGGAATGATGGATGGCGCTAAATACAGGGAATTTCTTGAGGAAAACCTTTTTCAGTCTTCCAGAGATTTGAGACTGGGTCAGAGGTTCACCATACTGCTACAGCAACACTCAAGCGGTTTAAGGGGAGACACTCAACCGTCTGGGAATGGTCTAGTAGTCAAAGCCCAGCTTGAAGGAGCTAGAGCAGTTTTACCTCGAAAAATTTCAATTAGCTCTTTAAAGTTACATTTTTATAAAAGCACAAACGAGTCTAAGTCAAGTGCGAGGCCATAAAAACCTGTGCAGAGGCCTCTTTAATGACTAATCCATGTCCATATTTGCCTGAACCTGGGCCTCCCAGACAAAATCCTTGACCTGTGGATCTGGGTTAAATAAAGTTTGTTTAGCTCCTGGTCTATGTTGACTGCTTCAGAACAAACCCACAAGGGTACAACTTTCACTCCAACCATGAGAAACCGCTCTCCTACTACAATCACGATTAGCAAAAGGACTCAAAATATCTCCTTCTGGTGCTCAGTGTGTAACTAGCATTTTTTGGTAGTTATTTTATTCTATCAAGTGTATTTTACTCTAATCAAGTCATATGTTTAAGCGTAACCAGTTACGTAATCAGCTCTACGACATTTACTAGTAACCATTACTCATCTGTACAAGTTACACAAAACCAACAAACGTGTGGAAGAATGCAAATAACCAAGCGTGTAGAGACAGTGAATGGTAGTTGTTGTTTTTTAGGACAGCAGTCCCAAGCTTTATGCCAAGGGTTGTTTCTAGACAAATGAGCGATTAAGAAAAAGGGTACTCCCACAAATCTGCAAGAGCCAATGACCAGATTGTGCCCCCTCTCTTTTAGTATTGTGATATCAACATATAGTGTTGATGAATGTGTCACAGCAGCAACACTGTCAAAATGTTACAGACATTGGTTATTAGAAATCAACTTGTAGGAGACTTCTGTTATGGCACTACGTGATTTATATAATGACCACAGACATATGGAGCCAGCGGCCCATTTCATTGATTAGTATGCAATAAATTACAATCATGGACGGACACCAAGAGAAAATAAAGCGATTTCAAAGCTGGCACTTGCCACTTTAGGCATAGAAATGAATATGCAACATACACATGATTACTTAGGAGGCTAGCTGTTCATTAATAAAACAGGTTCTTCAACAGCCCAATGACTCATTCCCATAATCCCCTGTATAATGAGGATGGCTGAAATGCATTACATCCAGTGCACAAAAGAGAGTTAATAATAAGCTTACTGTACAAATAAACCAACATAAAAGGAGGTCCAAGACCACACACACACACACACACATACACACACACACACACACACACACACACACACACACACGCAAAGCACTGATAAACACCCCCACACACTGGCTGAACAAAGAACATTCAGGCACACACACGCAAATACAAACAAGCACACCCACAGCCAAAAGATAAACGGAAAAACACACGACACAAACACACGCAAATAGAAAAAAAAAAGCACACCCACAGCCGAAAGATAAACGTTAAACCATACCGATACACCCCCACACACCTTCATTTGCAGGATATCTCCCTCATGGGCAGGCCAGCCTCGCAGCACCAGGCCAGTGCGCGCGTCCAGCAGCACGATGAAGCCAGAGGAGAAGCCGGCCGCCACGGTGCGTCCCCCGGGGCTCACGGCCAGGCTGCGGATCAGCCCCGCGCTCATGTTGTTGTAGGCCAGCCGGAACTCGTGCTGACAGGAACAGAGACATCAGGAATCACATTAACAGGGGCCACTCCAGCCAAGCAATGCAATTACATGGCGTATAAATAATTCAGACGCTCGACCGTATGGAGGGAATAACCTTGAGGATTCATTTCACATTTGTAAAGAGCTTGGCAAGGATGGGGGTGGGGGATAGATGGGGATTCCCATCTCTTTTGGAGACGGACTACAGGACGAGAGGGAGACACTTATGAGAGCTGGTGATGAGGCAGCACCTGGAGGCCTGGTTGGCGAGGGTCGATGAAACGGAGGACCGAGTCAGCACTGCCGAACACCACGCTGCAATGAGGGGCCGGCATGGCCGTCACGGCTGTAATGGGGTTCTTTCCATCCAGAGCCTCATAGGAGCGGATCTGCTTGCCTACAACCGGAGGAACAGAAGTGTGAACACCAGAGGGAAAGAGAGAGAAAATAGGTTTACTTTACACAGATTCATAAAGACCAACAATTAAGCCATACATTTTTGGTAGAAATCTGTATCGACAACAACTATAAATCATTCAGCCATGAGGATCATTTCTTGGCGCACCGAGTAAGCACCGTTCCGGTTCACAGTACAATGAATATTTCATGAACAGCCCAACTCTGCTCTTCCCGTCTCTCACCTGTGAACTGGTCCCACAGGTGCACAGTGCCGTCGCAGCTCACCACCTCCTGCAGAGCCTCCAGCTGGCCCACGTAGAACACAGACTTCCGGTGTTCCACGTAGGTGAGCCGGGGCTCCATCTCCCTGGTGCCGTCGCCATAGTTATACAATGGCCACAGCTTCACCGTCTTGTCCTTGCTGCCCGACAGGAAGTAGTCCTCCCCTGCCAGCGGAGCCAGACACTTGGCCGTGCTCGAGTGGCCCAGGAAGCTCTGCAGTCGGATCTGGTGGAAGTGGAAGTGGTCCTGCTGGTTGAGCCCGATCTCGTACTGCCAGTAGGCTAGCCAGTTGCCCTGGAGGGCTCGCGTGCTCACGGGCAGGTTCTGCTTGAGAGCGCTGTCCTCTGCCGTGGAGGCCAGCACCCAGGAGGACGAGACGGAGAAGGATGGGACAGTGGAGGACGCGCTCAACGCGGAGGTGGTGACTGGAGGAATGTGAGCAGGATGTGCACGGCCCCAGTTGTCCACGCAGGCCAAGTTTGGGCTCGCACCCGTCTCAGAGCCCCGGGAGACCTGGATCCGGTTACCCACCAGGTGGCTGCCGAAGGTGCCCGACTCTGGGAGGATGTCTCCCCCTAGTGGGGTGGAGGTGGAGGCAGGGGCAGGGAAGGGGCTGCGACCAACTCGTCGGCCCAAGCCTGGGGACAGTCCAACAGAGGTGGAGGGCTGCTCAGGTCTGGGACATGCGGATGAGTTAGGGTCTGGGCTCCCTGGGCTGATCTTATCATGGTACGACTGCCCAAGACGCCAAACCAGTTCATGGTTGGGTACCAGTTTGCAAATCCCTGGATCACCTGTTGATGTAAACAGAAGTAAAATACTTAAGTTGATATCCATAAATGAGACAAAAAAAAAAAAAAAAAGATCACAATCACAAATGACCCATGATCCATTTTTGAGACGAGAGCCTTACCAATAAGACAGTAGAAAGGAATATAGGATGAATAGGCCATTTCAGGATTGAACACAGCCTGTAGCTCCTCCAGGACCCGGAGCTCACAGGTGACCTCCTCACCATGCTGATTGTGAGCATCCAAAAATATACACTCCCCCACCTCCCTGCGGGGGGCAGTCTCCACCTGAAAATGAACACGGTTGATATCTTAAATGCATCCTGCTTGTAATGCATAGGTTTCGTGTCAGACACAAGTCATACAAATCATTTACTACAATCAAGAGTAGAACATGTGTAACGTGACGCTGAACCCCTGAAATATGGTATTAACTTAAGTCGTTAGTTAACAACAGTTAATCATCAAAGCACTTCTTGCCGTGACCGTGTTGTTGGACTAGACTGCCTCACCTGTGCTTGCAGAATCTGCAGCAGGGAGAAAACCTCAAAGAATCTGCAGAGCGTGGTCGCCATGTGCTGCTGTACCATCTCTCTGCCGATGCGCAGACAGATCAATGCCATGAGACTGATGGTCTTCAGACACAAAGCAGAGCGTGTCTGCACCCCACTGGGAAAGCTAATGCACACAGGGACATTACAGCAACATTACATTAATGAGCACACCGCTAGCGGTGCTAATGCAAGGCACTTTGTGGTTAGGACATCGATGGTGTTATAAAGCTCTACCCCATCTGAGGAGAAGTCAGGAGGTCCAGCAGTGGTAAGAGGACCTCCTGGTTGACCTTCATCAGCATGTCCATCAAAGTGGTGTCTGAGAGAAACACGATGATCTTCTGGGTGAGCACCACCGCCGCCAGCAGACTCGCCTCTTTCCTGGTGTTGAGACGACAGGAGGGGGGTGGGGACACCTGGGAGGGGACAGGAAGTAGGCTATTCTTTCAAATTGAACCAAAAGAAACTCTTCTCATCAAACTTAAAATCCAAAAATCAAAGCATCTTCCTTCAAGTAAATCAAACACATTTCCTGAGCAGACATGGCAACATCTGAAACTTGACAGGTGATAAAATCCTACCAGGTAACCAATGTAGGGCAGGTACTGGTATGTCAGCACAGGTTCCCCATACAGGTGGGCCACATAGATGAGGCAGTCTAAGACTGGGCCAGCTGTCTGGTCCCCAACCACTGGTTTCTTTTCATACACACTGCCAGCACTCTCAAGGCTGCTTTCTTCTGACACAGGTTGGACAAACTGGTGCTTCTCGGGTCCTGCGGGTATAAAGGATTAACAAAAGATGAGAACAGACCTTTCGAGTCAAAATAAGACTCTTGAGTGGCAAGTCATGTAACACCTTACCAACGTAGCATGTCGTGAGCAACCTCAGGAGGTTTCTGGCCACATATCTGGAGGTAACTGTGGGTCCAAGCTTTGCAGAAAGCCATCTGACTGTCTTGCATACAGTATCTGTAAATCACAGTATTATGCACACAGAATCAAAATACTTGACTTTCATATGATATAAAAAAAAAAAAAAAAAAACATTAAGACTCTTTAGGGTAAGAGCTATAAAGTGAAGAAAAGGGAATTTACCTTTGTGTGTTTATCACCTAAAAAATACAAATTAAGAACGCAAAAGAGAAACTCACCAAGCAGGATCTTGTGCTCTTTTTCTGTGGAGTCTTCTGAAGAGTCAGGCTCCTCTTCCACCAGATGTTTCTCTGCCTCCCCTTGCTCCATGCCATTCAGGAACTCTCCTTCCAGTGTCACCACCGTGCCCCCGGACTCTTCCAAACTGCCAGAGACTGTAAGCCCCGGGCTGGGCACTCTTTGCACTGTGCCATCCACAGTGTCCTCATCATCATCTAGTTCTCCACCATCCTCCCCATCACTAGCCTGCTTGAAGTCCTGGTTACTGTCAGCAGATTTCAAACTAGCACGGTCCCTGGTTGAGTCTCCATCTCCAATGGAAACTTCACTGGCACTGCTCTTGTCACTCAGTTTCCCTACACTGAGGGATTCCTGGTCTGTGTCTTTACTTGCAGAATTCTGACTGTTCAGTTGTTTCCCAGGGAGACCAACTTCCCCTGAAGTCCCAGCAGTTCCGTTGTTGTCATAGAAACCATTCTGGAAGTCCTCACCCTCAGAAAGGAAGACCTGGTCATTTAGGCTTATACCTGAGGAGAAGTCCACCAGTCCTGGGTCACCTACCCCTCCACTGACGGCGCCACTGCCACCTACGGTCTTTCCTGTTGCACTAACTGCGGATGTTGTGCCATTGTCACACTCGTAATCCTCCTCCTCATCCTCTCCCAGACCAGCGCCACCTCTAAGGGCTTTTCCTCCCCCCCAGGTAGAGCCAGAGTTTCTGCTGCAGCCCTCAAAGCCTGTGATGACCTGCAGAACATGGGACAGGAGGCTGGACAGGAAGGCCTGCAGTCCGAGTCGTACAATCAACTGTAGCACAAAGCAGTCAGTGTAGAGGTAGAAACGGCCGCGCAGACAACAAGGATTCTCATACACGCTAATCAGTGGCTTCAGAAGGTACTTAGTAGCATTGCGTGGGCCCAGGACCTTAGCAATTGGCTCGAAGAGGTACCAAGCAGCATACACTGCGGTGGACTCTTCCATCATTAATGTGAGCACGAAGGGCAGAAGGATCTCCAAGCCCTCCGCAGTGATGTTCCCCTGCAGCAATGTCTCAAGCTGCTGCCATAAGTGGAACACAATGTCGCGACCTTGAGCGCTACTGGGAGTTTCCATCTTGGAATGGTAGGAGAATATGAACTTATGCAGGGAGGGGAAATATGTTGGAAAAGGCAGCGGAGAGAGAGCAGGGCTGAGCAGCTGCCAGGGGTTTGGTGGCGGAAGGCCCTCGTAAACAGGATCATATTTGAACAGTAATGGGTACGTAGAGGAGTGCAAATTGTCTGAGTAGGAGTGCCTATCAATATGCAGCAGATTCTCCAGGGCATGATGCAATGGTAATGGGACATCCCTGAAGCTGGCAGAGCACAGTTTCACGATAGCCTGGAAACGCTGTCTCAGGGGAGAGCCTGACTTTATCCCTCGCAGCTTGGATGAACAGAAAATCTCTGCAATGAGCACCCCCAAGGCCTGCATATCCCTCTGAAACAGGTCTGTGAGTGACACTGGTGCTGTCTGCATTTGTTCCTTCTGTTTGTGGGACCCAACGAAGTCTGAAACCTGTGCATGCAGACCCTTAACAAGGAAGTTATTCAGCTTCTCCAACTCCTCTAAGGGCTGCAGAGGGCTGAATCCCTCCGGCAAAGTGATTTTAAAATCCTCTGGATTTTGGGCACTTTGACTACTCTCACCATGCTTCTTGTTAGTGCCACCTCTCATGGCACTTCGAATGCCAGATCCTAAAGCATTTGTGATGCCTCCCGAGCTCTCAGTTGGGAGGGAGCTTGGTGACGGAGACACTGCCATCGCTGAGTGCTCTAAACTTGCCTTTCCAACAGCAGGGTTCACTAATGGAACTGGAACAGAGGACGTTGTTGACGAGGGAGTGGCTGACGGTGCACCTAAAGAGTCCAGCGCTTCCATTCCCTGTTCAAGGTCATCATCGCGGTCAACCATTGTCCAGGCACTGGACTCACAGCCAGTGGTCTCTGGCACTGATCCATCCACAACATCTGCTACGGATGCAACAGATGGGACTTGCCATGAAGGAACAGTTGCAGGCCCAAGATAAGGGGGCTCTGGTGGGGAATACTGATACGGAGCAAGGCGGGGAGGATGAGGCTGGGCAAACAGCTGCACCACCCCATAGCAGGAGAGATTAGTGTGGTTATCCACCAGGTGCAGGCATACATTCTTGGCTTTAACCGCTTCTTTTCCCGACAGCTTGTAGCCAAATGTGAGGTCAATCCAGTGGTGTAACTGCTGAGACACATCGTGGCTCTCCAGGAGGCGTCTGTGAACCTCCACAAACTCCTCACATGAATTACACCAAGGAGGCACCTCTAGATCTGGCATGTCTGGGTGGATGGAGCGGAATATGGTTGGGTCTGTGAAAAACTCTGGGATGCACTCGTCTGGGGTCCAGCTGTGGATTCGCTCCATGCTGGCTGGATATTCGTTGGGTTCCCACTGGGATCGCACATTGCTACACAGAACAGATTTGGGGGTTTGTCTCGCCTTGTACACATAATAGGTGATGTCTGACAACACATCAGAGATGTGATGGGGCACATGAAGGTGATCGGATTGCCCTGTGCCAACAGCTGCCACTGACACACCAAGATCTCCAGAGAAAATGCCTCCACTTCCTCCATTAGCTGCTGCTGCAAGGGCTTCTTTGGTCATTTCATAAGTAAAATCCAGCTGTTTGTCACCTTTGTTAAGACGGAATTTAGACCTCCGCAAGTCACGGAATTTTCCATATGGCACAGTAAAGTCAACAACCCATGGCAAGACTGGGTGATAGTTTGGATCCCCCTCCCGCCTTCCAGCCAGTCTGTTCAATTCCATCAGATACCGAAAGTTGCTGACGCGACCATGGACCCAGTCTAAGACCAGAGATTGGAGCTCATCAAAACAATCCCCGCATAGGTGTCCACTGACACCGCTGCTGACGACTGTGTTGTCTTTCACTGCGATACTTCTTGGCACTTGTTTACCTGTACTGTAGTCAGCAGCGTCTCTGTGTTCGCCCAGCTCCTCATAGTGTGCCAATGAAACCCTTAGGCGACTATAGAGCTGCTCATCTACTGCTATGTCCATCATAGATAACTCACCGCATGCTAGTCCAGCGGCCTGACAAGCCCGCATAGCAATGAGCACCTGGTACAGAATGAACAACACTTTTGCGTGGCTGTTGGAAAGCTTGGCTGGGCTGTATGATACAATGTCGTGAAGGGAATATTGAGTGTAAGGCAAGATCACAAACAGCACATCTCCTGACTCCAGCAAGCCTTCTGCAGGGACCACATTTGGACAGAGACTGTCAGTGTTCTGTTTGGGGGCAGCAGAGCTTGACAAGAACAGATTCTCCCTCTCCTTCTCCCTGCCAGGGGACAGAGATGGGGAGACCCTGTCAGTTGACATGAAGGGGACGCGAAAGACCTTCTGCAATGCATGTCGCACTGCATCAACAGCCTGCACTTGTGTGTGTTCCACAAGGCCAGCATAAGGTTGTACAAAGGAGCGGTGAGCCTCACGCCACAGGTTTCTGCAGAAAGATAAAAAGATACGTGAACATTTAACTAATACAGTTTCACCAGCATTAAAGGGTTCCTGTTTTATCTACAACTGTTAAAAACTTCAAAAACATCAGCCAGGATGAAATTAAATGGATTTTAACACCATGCTACCTGTATGTTACATTAAAACAACAACGTTAGTCTACATGTACAATTTACATCAGTACCTGACATTGCTGTGTGATACCCCACACATCGCCTTCATGAAGGAGTCCTGGGAAAGTCCCTCACCATAGTAGCCAGGGTCAGTTGCCAAACGATAGCCCAACTTACTCTTCCTAAGCCCCTGGATGCACACCCGGGTCCAGCCTGACGGTAACTTCACCTGGGAACGTTGAAGGAGAATGGGGATTTCTGCCTCGCAACTGGCATCGAAGCGTGCACACCGGGTTACTTTCCGCTCTCTTAATCCCATCACCCAGCGACTTGGAACAAGGGCTACCAGTTCATGAGGGCGTGGTCCTGGACCCAGCTGGCGCTGATCCAATCCCAGATCCCTGTCCACAGCCGCTGCCAGCCACTCCATGTTGTCGTCTTGTGGCTCAACAGGATAGACACTTATCCTATTCTTCAAACATCACTGCTTTCCTCTTGGAGAGTAAAGCTCATGCCATTTTACACTTCGTAAGGATTAGGGTGTGCTTGGCAGCTTGTTCACCATTCCTGAAAACACATTGCTCAAGTTTAGCCACTTCCACTTCCGTTTTTTTTTTTTAAAACATCAAATTTGAGTTAAACCAGGATTGATTGATATGGTTGATTTGTATATTAGATAATATAATTGGTATATGTACACAGAAACAAGTCTTTCAGGCTTGCTTCTTGGTTGGCATTTTACTTCTGACTATAATGGATTTCCTCTGCTCACATGATACTATCAACTGTACAGGAAATTGCTGCCTTCGTACCAACGTATCTCTAACCAACCAAAAAACTGAAGTAGCCCCTCAAAGCATGCATAGTATACAAATCAGCAATACTGTACAATTTCAAATCAGTCAGTAACTTATCAATGGAGCTAGCTGCATAACTTCGTACGTTAACTTCTTAACGCAAGGATGCATTCGTTTCATTTGACAAGAAACAGAGTTCCAAGACATCTAGCTTTAGCCTGATGACTTTTCAAAATAATTGACAGTCACGGGCTCCATCGCATTTGCTTTGTTATTACACAAAATTCCTGTTAAAGCTGATTACATTATCTGCAAATGTTCAAACAAGGCAAGGTATCTTATCTTACTTCACAAACTAAATTAGCTTATGTTAGCTCATGATTCACGTACCTCCAGCTCCTGCTTAACAGTTGATCATATAATAACAAGTCCCATAATTTCCCTCTCGAACAGTCAATAATTTGTCCTTTGTCATGCACAGTAATTCCAGTCTTGTTCTGGTGGCGAAGAACGCATTATTTACAAGAGACATCTGCAGCACAGCAGTAGCTACCCGAAGATGTTTTGTCCCAACACTCTGATGATAGGAGCCATGTTGTTGCGTCGAAATCTCACGTGACAAAGACAGCAATGGACGTGTTCGATCGTGCTCGAGGTAAACTCGAGAAAGTACAAAGTAACCTGCAAAAAAGACACAACTTGTACCTAATGGTGTGACACTATTTCATAAGCGACATCGGATTTTTCAAAGAATGCGTAAGGCAATGAGTGGCAACAACCTTTATTCTGATTATTAGAGAGGGACTATGATAATGAGGCGAATCATGCCTGCTCCATCGTGTATTCCATCTTCATTTCAGGTGTTGACAAAAATGAGTTACTGTATAGTTATTTTACAGAAAACAGCTGTGTTTATGAATGCGCTATACATACAGTGTGTTATTTAATGATGCCAAACGCTGGTAGTCTCGGGCATTTTGTGAGCACAGTCACAGAGCTACGCGCGCCGTGGGCTCTTAAACATGCCCCTAATCTCCACCTCGTGACATTTTTGTGTTCTGATTTCCGCTTCTCAGTTGAAGCTTCTAAGAAATGCAGAGTAGGCCTACTTCTAATATGCATTTTAGAGCCTTCGTTGGAAAATCTAAATAGAGTGTAGTCATAGAACTACATATATTTTTTTAATCACCATGATACAAACTCTTACATTTGTATACATACGTTTATATATACATACATTTATGGTTGTATTTAGATAGTGACCATGGGCCTACGTGTAACAGACATTAATTAAGCACATGTATATATGTTTTACTGTTATATACACTGTTTAGGATTATGTAGCCTGAGTCAGTCAAGAAATATGAATATATGAAGTTTATTATGTCTCTCTGTCATTAGTTATTCCAAAATCAGTGGCTGGGTAGGCCTACTTATGTTTGACTTTTTTTTTCTATTCCTCTTGTCACACTTGTTTTGTAAGTTTGTGCTAAATTAGTTATATCAAGTGTGATGCTCCTTTGGTTATCACAATTAGTAGACCTAGTCATAATGGCGCATACTATGCAACTTGGATATGAGTCTGAGTAGCCTCTGAGTTGACCTGATCGTGCAGCCAAAGACATTATTTCTTAACCGAAATAATTGTATCACTTCTCTCACCACCATCCGTATGAGAGCAGAATTTATTCCTCTGCTGAATGCATTGAAGTTGCAACCACAAGAGGGCAATGTACGATCTTCGAATGAAAACATTCTCTACCTTAATTTTCACAGACAAGCGCACAATGCCTATGAGAATGGTAGACAATTCTGACTCAAAATGTGATCGTGGCTGTAAGGGTGATTATAGCGAGTACCTAAGTGGATAATTGGTTACTCAGTAGTTGGGCATTGGTAGCTGTACACATTAGCCTAATACATAGGCCAACGCTATTGTTTCAAAAGTTTTAAGAAACTGTAGCCCACTTTACTCATAGCTTGACCTATAAAACACATCAGTTTAGGCTACTTTGTGAAGCCCTCGTTTCGGTGTATCCAAAGGCAACCATATGCACTTGCAGATTTACGGCGATTGGTTGTTCGTGGGCATTGGGCAACCCCTCTCTTATCCTCTTTCTCTCCCTCCCTCCTTCCTTCCCTCTCTGTCTTTCCCTCCCTGTCTCTCTCCCCCCATCTCTCTCCCTCTCTGTCTCTCTCTTTCGCTGTCTGTCTCTAAAAAGACGGCTCTAGCAGCATCCAACTTCTTCACGCCTGTTGCATCTAGGCTACAGGATGGCACCATCACTGAAGGTCCTTTGGAATGTGAAGAATGGAATGATTCTCTGCTTGACACCGCTTCTGCTTCTCCCTCTTCGACTTGTTATAGGAACAACGGTATGTTTAGATTGAAAAATCAATTGCAATGCAGTAGCCTAATGTAGGTTATGTAGTAAAATGTAGTAAGCGACCTTTTAATACTTTGGTAAGTCGTTAAATCTGTGAAAACATGTTCTTATTAGAAAGTTGGCATTCGCTTAATAATTTTCTTCATAACTATGCTTTCATTTTAACATTTAAAAATTACAGGTAAAAGTCCGGTAGGTAGGTAGATATTTTATCCAAAGCAACTTAGGCCTGCATAGGCATCATGCAGTGTAAGTCTATAAACAAACGAGACACGTGAGAACTGTCTGTTACCTTGAGGCTTCTAAATGCGTTATGTGTGTTAAGTTTAGTTGTTTTAACCATTTGTTGGTGTATAGTATAGATTTTATGTAGCGTGGGAACTTCACCCGAGGTTAGCGCATTCTGTGAATGCTGGGAATTGTAGGCAATTAACTGTGCGCTACTGCACACAGTCATTCCAGGTCTGTGTATTGTCGCATTTCTTTTATTTGTCTGAAAAAGCTTAACAGGTTAACTGTGATTTTCAAATGCGCGATGAACTAATCTAACCATCACTAAGATTTCATTCATGCACCCATTTTTATTTTTTATTTGCTAAATATTCATTTAGCTAGCCTACAAGTGTAACGGTGAAATTGGTGAACTTTTGTTCGATCCACCATTTACCTGTAAGGTGATATTAAGCAGGAGCAAGAGGACATTATTTTAAGACGACTCAAATTGTGAGGAAGTACTATCACAATGGAACAGAGTGAAATTAAATGCATACATCATTACTTTCATTATCAACATGAGATGCAGAATCTTCTGAAAGTGTACAGTGTGTCCATATCTCCTCAATTCGAAATACGAAAATGGCCTATGCATGAGAAATGGATGTGGACAAACTTGATATGCTGAACAGAGGCTTGTCACATTCCACTTTACTTAAGAATTCAGCATTAATTATGTTGTATGTCTTTATTAACTTTATGCAGGGGTCACATTTGAATCCAGACCCTTGTAGGCGCACTCTTCAAACTAAATGACCTCCGAAAGAACAAGGTCAAGCGCAAGGTCAAATGTACTCCTCTGCAGCCCATTTTTCATCCCTCTGACTTTCCTTGTCCTTGAATTGGCCCTAGGCATGGCTAAGTGTAACCATATGCACTTTATTACTTTAGGGGCTCAATTCAAATCAATCAAGTGGTTTCATTTAACAGTGTGTGCTCTGACAAATCTGGTAATGTAATAGAACCACCAAAAACCCAGCTACTCTGGCAACATGTCTGTCTTGTCTTAAGCATTTGTACTATAGAGCTATTTAATGTGAGAGTATACACAGGTCTTCTGTGCCTCCACTGTGATGTACTTTGGACAAATGTACTGAGCAAATAGTTCAATAATATAGCGATAAAGTATATATGAAACGTTTACCATATTTTTCTCCATGGGGAGGATAAGTTTCAAATGTTTTCAGATCCTACACAGATATTTATCAGACGGTTCAAGTTTTGAAAAGAGTAGGATGAAAAACCAGAATACAGAATAGATACAGTTTCACCTAAGACTTTGTTCATTAAACTAGTCCTGTCCTTTGGTAGGATATATGGCGTTTGTTCAGCTATGTCAGTTACTAGTGGATATTATATTCAATTTATACTGTTAGCATCTTTCAGGAGTGCTTGTGTTGTTGTCTTTGTCTTCATTGACAATAATCATAGCAAACATGCTTAGGCAGGGCCCTTGGTGTGATTTCTGTGGGAAGCAAATGTCCAGCCTAGGACCACTGTGGTTATCCCTTGCTTGGCCAAAAACACATTTTCTACTTGTTGGCCAGTGAAGATTGTATGTGGACCGTGGGAACTTGTGCACACAGAGACACTTTCAACACATGCCTGCTTTGGTTTAGAATATGATGGGCCCGCTGCACTTTTGGACTGTGAGGGCCACTGAGGTCCAGCCTGTGAAAACCTTGCACTGACCTACAGGGCCACTGTCACCCCTTTTCTGAGTTGGGCTACAGAAAAAAACCTGAGTACCTCTTGGAGCCACAGCTCCATATGGAAAGAGCCCTCTAAATATGATATATATATATATATATGTATATATGACACCCCCCTATATGCCTTTGGGCTTGGAGTGTGGGTGTGGGTTCATCTTGAATTATGAACAAGGTAATGGAGTGGCAATGATAATGCAGGTAAAACATAGCTCTTCAAATCTGACTATGCAATATGCATATCATGTCAAAAATACTATCACAGTTTACAGACAATAAAGATGTTCCTCATTTCATCAAAACCTTTTCTTTAACTGTTAAATATATTATGATCTTCTGTGTGTTTTTGAGGGTGTGTTCTGCTTCTGGTCTACAGGAGGCATGCTGTGCCTACGTGATCGTGCTGATGGCCGTGTACTGGTGCACAGAGGCCTTACCTCTGGCCGTCACAGCTCTCCTGCCTGCTGTCCTCTTCCCCATGTTTGGGATCATGACCTCCAAAGAGGTACGTCATCAACAAACAAGATTGATTATATTATATACAGTATATGATTATTTCAATTGATTATACATGAAGTGTGATCTTTTATTCCTTGGACTTGATTAACTTGTGAATGCCTCCTAGGTGTCTATGCAGTATCTGAAAGACACCAACCTGCTATTTGTGGGTGGCCTGATGGTGGCCGTGGCTGTGGAACACTGGAACCTGCACAAGCGAATCGCTCTCAGAGTGCTCCTTATCGTTGGGGTTCGGCCTGCACTGTGAGTGAACTGCATATCCAATGGCTAGTAAAAGGTTCCAGGCTACATTTCATGGGTTGGACTCAGTGTATGCTAACTAATAGTAAGCCTGAAAGGGTGGTTCATACTCTTGTCCTGTGCCTACATGAATACAGCCATTGTCCATGCAGGCTCCTGCCTCGGTGTTCCTCTGACCCAGTCTGTGTCTATGGTTTCACCGTAGTTTGATGCTTGGCTTCATGGGAGTGACGGCCTTCCTGTCCATGTGGATCAGCAACACGGCCACCACGGCCATGATGGTGCCCATCGTGCAGGCCGTGCTCGAGCAGCTCAACAACCATGAGACGGAGATGCCAGAGATTCTCTCCACGGAGGAGCCCGAGCATCCAGCCGAGGTGGAGTACAAACAGCCTGGGAAGCAGAAGGACGGTCAGGGTGAGTAGCAGTAGCAGTGACAGACCCTACACAGACTCTACACAGACTCTACACCAGACAATGCTTGCTGATTTGATCTGATTTAATTATTAATAGTTCTATCTAAATAAATACATTTGAAAATTGAATTGATCTATGTAATCTTGGGTCAAAATTTTAGGGTGTCACCTTGGTGTAAATATGCTGTGTTGCCTGGGTGTATATGAATGTGTTCAGGCACTAGTCCCTTGTAGATACGTATTTTTGGTTGCTTTATGCAGAGAATCTGAAAATCAATATAGCAGTCATTACAGGAAAGCACTATATCCCCCATACACACATAGCCATGTTTCACTAGCTAGGA
The DNA here is from genome assembly GCF_900700415.2 of Clupea harengus. Lineage (NCBI taxonomy): Eukaryota > Metazoa > Chordata > Actinopteri > Clupeiformes > Clupeidae > Clupea > Clupea harengus. The sequence goes on along the minus strand of NC_045160.1, from coordinate 7,207,006 downwards.
GAAGTGTTCAGATCCAGATTTATATGGAATGTGTCACTCCAGCACTTTCAAGACACAAACCATTACATTAATGCTGTTTGTATTTAATATGTGTCTTTTTGTGCCGCAGTGGTAGTGAATGGGCTAGATGCATCAGTGGAGGCTGCTAGGCGGATGGAGGCCCAGGAGAGAAGGCAGATGTGTAAAGGCATGACCCTGTGCGTGTGCTACGCCGCCAGCATAGGGGGAACAGCCACTCTCACCGGCACCGGCCCAAATCTGGTCCTCAAGGGCCAGATGAACCAGTGAGTAACAGTGGACACCCCCCACAAACGTCACTGTAGTCTGTGCACACATAAGTGTAGGTCATCAAAAACTGCATGAGAGGTATTGCGTCAGTAGTTGTTGGGATTATAGTATTTCTCTGTTGTTTTTGCCCTCATATTTTTTTTGTGGCTTTAACCACTTCTGCAGGCTGTTTCCTCAGAATGGCGATGTCATCAATTTTGCCTCCTGGTTTGGCTTCGCCTTCCCGAACATGATCCTCATGCTGACCATGGCTTGGCTCTACCTTCAGTTCGTCTTCATGGGATTTAAGTGAGTGCCCCGATCATCCCGTGGCACCAAACCACACCCCAAAAAGGCTTATCATCCAACACGGATGTTTTGTTGTTCTCCTCATTGTCTTTTTGACTCACTCCACCACTGCGCAGTATCAAGAAGACGTGGGGCTGTGGCGCTGAGAAGTCCGAGAAGGAGATCGCCGCCTACAACGTCATCCGTGAGGAGCATCGGCAGCTGGGGCCCATGTCCTTTGGCGAGCTGAGTGTGCTGGGCCTCTTCAACCTTCTGGTGGTGCTGTGGTTTACCCGTGCCCCTGGCTTCATGGCCGGATGGGCCACCCACGTGTTTAACTCAGAAAAAGAGTGTGTTCCTCTAGATCTAACCTACTGTACCATCCCAAATCATTTTGACAGAGGAGATCTTTGACATAATAGGAAAAAAAATCAGTTACTATAGAATAGTGACTTTCTAAGAGGCTCTTAAATATAAACTGCATTGAGCTTGTTATGGGTTGACAGTCAATTTGATGGAACTTTGATTCTCAGGTACGTGACGGATGCAACAGTGGCAGTCTTCATCGCTGTCCTGCTTTTCGTCCTCCCCTCAAAACCGCCACAGCTGAAGTTCTGGCTTAATACAGGTGACACTCCCATCTCACTCAGTGCTCACTTTGTACTATGCACACTGAAAACATGCTGTCACTAACAGAAAAAAAGCTAATGTGTTATAATTTATATTACCATCTACTGTACTTCCATCATTGTACTTCTCTGGCTTGATGCAGTGACGAGCTCTGACACATGTTTTCTCTGAGAGGTTTGTTGGCGGTGTCACAGACTGCTTTGTTTATGTTTCTCCACAGACACACAGGTCACAGACTGATTTATGTTTATGTTTCTCCACAGACACACAGGTCACAGACTGATTTATGTTTATGTTTCTCCACAGACTACTTTATGTTTATGTTTCTCCACAGACACACAGGTCACAGACTGATTTATGTTTATGTTTCTCCACAGACACACAGGTCACAGACTGATTTATGTTTATGTTTCTCCACAGACACACAGGTCACAGACTGATTTATGTTTATGTTTCTCCACAGACACACAGGTCACACCTACTCCTGTTCCCGCCCTGCTCAGCTGGAAGGTGGCCCAGAAGAAACTGCCCTGGAACATTGTGCTCCTCTTAGGTGGAGGGTTTGCCCTGGCCAAGGGTAGCGAGGTGGGTGCTGACAAATTGTTCCTAGATCTTTGTGTTTTTAGCAGCCCATACAACATGCATGCACAATATGTACTGTCGGCTTGTTTCTGTCACATCTCTATTTGGACCTGTGTCATGTTATGTGATTATTATACTCGTCATTTTACTCGTTTGTGAGTCAAGTCAAAGAAAACAAACCAAAAAGTGTTGCTGTCTTGACTCTTCCAGCAATCTGGCTTGTCTAAGTTGATGGGAGATCACTTAACCCCTCTACACAGTATTCCTCCCTGGGCCATTGTCATCATCCTTTGCCTCCTGATCGCCACATTCACTGAATGCACCAGCAATGTGGCCACTGCCACCCTCTTCATGCCTGTCCTGGCTTCCATGGTAAGGGCCTCTGAAACACCACCATACACAATATCACCCAACCATTCATCCAATCAGGATGGGTTCCTTTTAACTCAACCGTTTGTGACTTTGACTCCACTGCGACTGCCAGTGTGCCACCTAACAGCTTTGTCATTGAGGAAGCAGAGGCAGTAAAATCATTCATGTCACTCCAGTGTTGGATAATAGCAGCTCATTGGCGTGGTGGCCAGCCCAGTATGTGCCCTTAGCAGAGTGTTGAAACACCGTCCAGCAGACAACTGGCCTGGATTTACATGATTGATTGACCATTCTTTTCAGCTAGTAAGGCTTAATTACTCAATGCCCCCTTACTCTGGGCCTCTGCAACCAGTATCACAGTGTGTGTGAGGGCATGCATGCATGTATGTGTGCATGTCTGTGTGCATCTCTGTGTGTGTGTGTGTGAGGGCATGCGTGCGTGTCTGTGTGTGTGTGTGTGTTTGTGCACGTGTTTGTGTGTATATGTGGGTGGGTGTGGGTGTGTGTGAAAGTGTGTGGGTATGCAAGTCTCCCCATTCCATTCTGACTTATTGCATCACTGATCACCATTTGTGTATTCAGTGTGCAGCTCAGAGTGTGGAATGTGACAAGTGAGTGTATTGAGAATGAGATTTATTTAGAGGCAGAGCCAGTAGGGGGTGTATAAAGTCTCACAGAAACCCTCACAATAGAGAGAAAGAGCCAGGGATGTATAGTAGTAGTAGTGTGCCAAACATCCACTGACTGCTCGGGTAGTGTGGTTTAGTGTCCATAAGAGTCTCTCTGTGAACGAGCGAGTCGACCACCAATTTTCTAGCATACATGATGGTCAATGTATTCCGTAATTTAAAGACCTTGACATATAGGGCCCTACTTTGAAAGTGCAAGGAGCACCGTGAAAGGGCTTTGGGCAGCAGGAATCGCACTGTGAAAATAGGCGGGGTTACCTACAGTATATTTGCTAATGTCACTGCCACAGAGCAGGGCACAATCAAGCATAAATGAATAACTTGTGGGTGTTCATTATCAGCCAATCACAATGATTCGACCATACATTTCACCTTAACGTTCACACAGAGCTCAGCAATTGTTCTACAGTAGCGCAAGCAACACATTCCCAGTGAAAAGGGTGGGGTTTACACCAGAGGAGACGGAGACTCTTCAGCAGGCCTTCTTGTTTTGCAGAGGTAAAGACAGCCTTGGATCAAGTCACTGAATGCCTCAACGCAAGTAGCTTTGGTCTTCTGGGAACTGTTGAACAGTGTAAAGAAGCGTTTCAATGATGAGGCAGAGAAGGAAGCAAAATCAACTCCTATTGTCTCCTAACAGCCACCCATCCAAAGACACAACGCCCTGGAAGGCTGCAGGAACAACTACATTCACCAAAATGAAAGAGTCATGTGTAGAGCCAGGATAGTTTGTGAAGACATGAATAACCAAACAATTTGCATTACTTGAATATTGATGGAATGAAACTCTTTAAAATTCACATAGGTATGGCCATGGACCAGGGGTGCACACAACATTATGTGCATACAATCTAATCCACCCCAAACCCCTAGGAACCCATGAGCATCCAAAAACATACTCTTTGGGATCGCCCCACTGTGGAGGCCAGGGGCGGCTGTAAGGATCCAGTGGCGTTAAAGGTCAATGTTGCTATTAGTCTCACAGCAACGGGAAGGGGACCCAGGAGGACCTGTCTGCGGTGTTTCTCCAGGTCGGGACAGGCAGATGGCTCATGTAATTACCAGCCTCTGAGGGTAGTCTGGCAGTCCTGCTCAGTGAGGTGGCGAGCGGCGCCCTTGGGCCACCCTCTCCTGTACCCATGTCTCATGTGCCCCCGGGCCACCCTCTCCCTATACCCATGTCTCATGTGCCCCTGGGCCATCCCATGACATGGGAGTTCCATGTATAAACTAGGTCCTTCAAAGCAACACCATTTCCATTAAACTTCTAAAAAGCACAGATAACCAGCTTTCATTTAAAGTCACCCTCCGTCATGTTCCAAAGCTGGTCATCTGTGCTTTTTAGAAGTTTAATGGAAATGGTGTTGCTTTGAAGGACCTAGTTTATACATGGAACTCCCATGTCTTTGCGCCGACACACCCGACCAACCCATATTAGCTTAAGTTAATGTGCAGTGGATGTCAGTCAATGAAATTAGGGCCAATAATGTGTCTGCTCTTATTGTCTGGCTACATGCCCCATGAGTGAGGATCATGTCTGCCATTTCTGCAGACGTGAGTCAGTTTTGGCTACATCATCCAGCCGCGCGGCAGTCTACCCACTTAATGGAAGTCTTGAGTGCTGAAACCAAGCGCTTTTAATGAAAGTCCTCGGTGCGGAAAACCAGCACTTGGATCTGAGTTATGAGTCAGTGATTATGGCACAGAGGCCCAGAAAAGCAAAAAAGCTCAGGGCCCAAAAAGAGGAACCTAGAGAAAGAAAGTCTCTTTTGAGAAAGGCTCTGCTGAATTCCTGTGTGTCAAGCTAACATATGTTTCTTAATTACAGTCCCAGTCCATCGGAATGAACCCACTGTATGTCATGGTGCCCTGTACTCTCAGTGCTTCGTTTGCCTTCATGCTCCCCGTGGCAACCCCTCCCAACGCCATTGTATTCTCCTATGGCTACCTCAAGGTCTCCGACATGGTGAGTTATTTCGCTGGATGCGCACAAGGGCTAAGCGGAAAGCCATCAAACGGATGAGTGATGCTGTATACTGGAGTGAAGGCGGGCGGCACCTAGCCAAGTTGTGCTGTGCAACGAAACCACTCTTTATCCTGAAGAGGCCACAAGGCTTTGTTTAATTGTGAGATAATTGTGCAATGTGAATGGAGTTTTCTGTGTTTTCTTCTCATGACTTCATAAGCTCCTGTTTTGTTCCTGTGGCCTGTTCGCCTGTTCGCAACCCCGCCCTTCTGCCCACAAAGCCCCTTGTGACATTTTATTACAATGCACTTGCTTTAAAAAAAAAAAAAATTGGCATGTCACAAATTTCGTTGCCTCATGTCTCGCAGGCCAGGACGGGCATAGTGATGAACATCATTGGAATCATCTGCATCACGCTGTCCGTCAACAGCTGGGGGCGGGCCATGTTTCATCTGGACTCCTTCCCTGCCTGGGCCAACGTGACCGCCGTGTGAAGGGCAAAGACCCATGGGAAAGCACACAGGGGAGCTGCTCCTCTTCTCTTTATCACCAGGGGCCTGAGAGGAATGAGGCGCCACTAGGAGACTCCCTGGCTCATGGGGGAAGGAAGAGGCTCCAGAGGCTGTTTGGTCTGCTGTGGTGCCACTCAGTCATCATTAGCAGCTTGCGTAGTCAGTCCTGTAGGATTGTGTTTAATTTATGTATTCTAGATGTATTTTTAGGATCATTAATATATCTGGAATTGCCTATGGAAGTATTGCCAAATGGTGAAAGATTTTTACTGGGTTTCAACCAGGTGTTTTTTTTTTTTTATTCAGTGACATTTAGACTTGGAGCAAAGCATTTGAATAAGATATATATATATAAACGGTGTCTACACAGTCATGTTACTATAATAGGTTTTGTAGGGCAGACTGAAACCTCTAAAAGCTTTGCTTCAAGGTTGCACTACATGGGAAGACTTACACTCCAGTATTACTCTCCCTCTCTCAAGTCAGTCACATTTTATAAATCAAGTAATTTCCGTCTTTTAAATCATTTTTACATGTTGACTATGTGGACTTGGTGCTAAATGTCTCAACGATTCTGTACAATATCTACATTGTTGAGTATGTGCCTTTAGGACTTGGTGCTTATCATTGGACATAAGAACCAGCACAAATGAAGCCTCAACATTGTGTTTTACACTCTGTGTTCACCAGTACTGTGTTCTTAGAGTTGTCTGTGTCTTAAAGTAATTCATATGGGTTTTCTGGCATTACATTTTAATTAACTAACATAATTAATCAAACTACAGCCACATCTGGATATTTTCATTAGGTTTCAATGCACATAAAATCCATGTATGATATTGTATGAAGAATGGGTATGAGAGTGATATGATTATCCCAGTTTTACGCAATGCGATGTGCAAAAACTGCACAAAGGTCATGCTGTGAATATGTTGTGCTGTGGATATTTATTATGTACAGTATATACAATGTCTCAACAGACATTGAGATGTTGCCATTTTGAATAGCAACTATCAAATATGATATGAAAAATGATCCATCATGATTCCAGTCCATCATGATTCAGTGTCTGCACTTTAAAAAACATTTACATAGAATGGTTCTCCAAAACATTTACATTTTAAATTGGGCATACATGATGTACGTGTCATGTACAGCAATCATTTCTATGATTAACTTTTTTCAGAAAGTTTGATTCTACATAAATAAATGGTCCGCTCTGAACAACTAGACCAAGCCAAAACAAATCAGGTGCTCAATCATAAATGTGTGTGAAAGTAAAGTAAAAGATGTCAGCTTCAATCGAGTCACCTAAAGGTCAGTTCTAATAAATCATTCAACCACTGACTTCCATGGATTTTTTGTCTTTTTGTCTTATTTTAAGTGATTGACAAACTGCTTAATTACCACTGTCCTCTCATGTCAAATTATAACTCCAACACTTGGCAGCAGGCTCTCTCGAGTCACCAGAGACAATGGTTTGGATGGTTTCGCGCGTTGGTAATTCTGGTAGTGGAATACAGGATTGTGGAGCCATGACTGTGACCGTGACCAGGGTTGGTTCTAGACTGTGTGACGGCAAAAGAACATTTCCAAAAAAGGCCAGCTGTAGAGATGTTCTTCTGGGAGACACTCTCCTCAACCCCCCTCCACAGCTAGTGCCTCTGTGGATGACTAGGTCACAAACATAGTGTTTTCGCTGGGGTTGCATACAAATGTGACTGATTCCAGTTCCAGGCCTTTTGATGAACTCACAACAAACTGATTCGCCCTGTGTATACTGCCACGTCCTACCCTGCTGTTGGATATTCACTTTGTCCCATATACACTCATGTCTTGCAAATGTAGTCAATGCATATCTAACTGGTCACTTTCTACATTCAATTCAATTCAATTCAATTTTATTTATATAGTGCAAAAACAATAAAATTGTCTAAAGGGGCTTTACAGAGCCCAGTGCCTGGACCCCCTTAGAGCAAGCACAATGGTGACAGGGGCAAGGAAAAACTCCCTATTAATCAGGAAGAAACCTTAAGCAGAACCACGGCACATAAGGGGTGACCCATCTGCTTGAGGTCGGCCGGGAGGAGATAGGAAGGGGGGATTGGGGAGGGTTGTGTGGCAGAAGGGAAAGGGAAACAACAAATGGTAGATGTACACAGCATGCATTTGGTTGATGTACATAATATATATACAAACATCATATGATATATACATGATACATACAAAAACAGCTTAGTGGGTATACAGTGTGCTCATAGGGTTACTATTACAGGGGTAGGAGGAGTAGGAACAGAAAAACATGTCGTATGTGGCAATAATATATATTGCATATAAATGCTAGCATAGGGTATAGGGTAGAGTAAGTGTACAGCAGTTCGGTGGTGATGGGTGCATGTGGGCCGAGGGCTTCTACAGGTAGATCGGGTGGAGAGACTACAGCAGCGTCCCATAGCGAAGAGGAGAGGAAGAAAGAGACAGAGTGAGTGGGTAGAGTTTGGCTGTCCATATGCGTAGATGGGGAGTAGTGGTGGTGAGGAGCAATGTTTCCACATCCATCAGCCTTTGGATTATGCTATAAGAGAGAGAAATATTTTGTTAGTAGACATCAGTTTGATAAACAAATAAGAAGATACTTTTAGGTAGTCAATTAACAGTAGATAATATGGACATTGTAATATGGACTGGGTAGGTGTATGGGAATATTATTAGCATTTAGTTTTGTTATGTTATGTTTAGTTATGGTTGGCTGACATGATGCATGCAAATTTTAGTTAGGGGATGGCAGGATACACAACAGTGCCTAACTGACATGACCAGGTCATAGCCTACTTTGCCTGGAAACATTACTGTAGCAACTCACATAGCAAGGAAGAGTTCTGCACTGATCCCATAGCAAGGTATCTCAATGTTATGAATGCAATTTAGTTTTTTAATGCAAGAAATCAGTATTTTCATTTTTTTTTTTTCATTTTCATATGCTCTCTATTAGCCACTGGAATCATTACCTGAGTTTCATGACATGTCATGATGCCATATAGTGTACATGTAGGATTGCCTAAACTTTAGATGTTCATGATTGTAGAACTCTTGGAGTGCAGAAGTGACAAAATCAACTTCTAGGTCTGGAATCCTTTTGGTTTTTGGAACACGAAGACTACACACTGCAAACTCCTTTACAGTGAGAGCAGGTGTACTGGATTTGGATATGTTCAATCATATTACCTAATGCAATGAAGTATTTCTGCATAAATATGTCCATATAGTGTTTTCGTAACAGCAAATTGAGTTAATTGTGTTGACCCCAGTTGCTCCTTGACATGGTGTCCAAATGTTACATAATCCCAGCAATGTGAACTCGCATGCTGTCCCGCGCAGACACATTTGGACTCACAGCAAAAAGTAAAGTGCTTTCCAAGGGAGAGACTCTTTGGTCCAGTAAAAACTGCGTGCTAAGGACTTCACAGAGATCCTGGTGTTACAATATAACTGTCAGGATTGTATAATATACCATTACCCTTGAGACCTTTTGGCATGGTCAAGTCATTCCAAGGAAATCAATGATTTCGAAAGCAGTTTTTGTCCTGTAAACACAGGCAAAAAAAACTATTCTTACCAGGCGCAGAAATGTGGTCTTGCCCAAAATATCTTCAAGTGTTTCATGTGAAGACAAAGACCATCACGTTGTGTGCCAGCATGCATGTCTCGACTCTCTTTCGGGAAACATGGCAAATGAGGCCACAGCACATCTTTAGTTTCCTTCTCTATTCTTTACCCCAGCAGAACATGGACTCGCCCATACAAGGCCAAGGAGAATGAATGGGCAGTAGTCCTTGGTACCATTCAGAAACATGCCTTGTGTTAGGTGCTATTCCTAAGGTTACAGCAAAGGGATCATTTGATTGTTGTTGTTTTTGATAATGCCAGTACTTGGTGGGGGTGCAACCTTAACATCACGAAGCCCATCCATTATCTTCACAGCTAAATCACTCAATCTACAATACACTGTTCCAGTAGAACACAACACAAGACAGGACATTACTCCATTTTGACCTGATCTTCTCCCAGTCCTTTCCTTCAGTGTGCATTTAACAGTGAAACTCTTCGAGGACAAAGCTCAGACAGAGTGTGCTACACTGTTGTTATCCCACACAAAGATGACTTCATGCAGCTCGTGCGGTCACGGGAGCTCCAGGATTAATGAAACTCCACATTGCAACACAAGGAAGAGACCAGACTTCTCAACTAGACATTTATAGACTCTAGCTGTGGGCTTGCACTGCCTCTCAACTGCCACACCAGCACACATCACCTCCTGTTGACACAGGTGGAGCCCTGGTGAGAACTTCTCACCCCCATGAAATAAGCATCAAAAGCTGACACTTTTCATGAGGCGCCCTAAACATGCGTGCCGTGAGCCAAATGGCTGGTGGCAGGTTTAGAGTCTGAATGCCACTGAGCCATAAGTATATTACCCGACTCAGTAAGGAGAAAAAAAAACAAACACATATACAATTGCCTGACGCCTGACCACAAAGTCTCATTTTTGTATTGGGGCAATTAAAAAGTTAGACACATAAAGAGTGTGCAGTTAAGAAGCGGTTGGACGTGCACTGCTGCCGTGATCACTATGATCTTGGGTCTTAGGGGGAAAAAACAGATATAATTACAGTGCCTTTCTGTCCTTCTGCTGCTCTTCAAAAACCCACTCATTATCCGAATGAAACAAGCATGCGTATATCACAGCCTCCATTATTGGTGGCTATATATACATTTAAGTGTTCAAATAGAAAAAAGGAAGCATGAAATTCTCTTTGCTGGGGTTGCATAAAAATGTGACTGATTCCTGTTCCAGGCCTTTTGATGCACTCACGACAAAGTGCTTAACTCTGTGGCTACCACATGCTACCCTGCTATTAGATATGCAGTCAGTCACATATAGACTTATGTTTTGCAAATGTTTAAGCCCTATGAGTGCTTGAATCACCATCCGTCTATCATAAATAACTTGTAGAAGCATAAATTAAAGCTAAATCAAAGAGACCCCGGTCCAATTATTTCCTCTGAATCCAGTCATAGGCAGTCAAGGAAGAGATAAATGAAATCTGAAATAAGACAAGAACAAGTCAGATACATTATTCAAAATGTGTACACTGAGTAGACAAATATGCACAAAATATGTGTGGCAATTCTGCATTCTACAAAAAAGTGTAAATGTTATTAAGAAAAAACTGTAGCATGAAACGGTACAATTACAAAAACTAGGACAGACAATCCTCTCAATTCTTAGTGACCACCTGAAAAACTGGTAAATCATAAAGAACAACATGTAACTCTTTCAGATTCAGGTGAGCTGCTTCTGTGCATCCTGTGAACTAGCCACTATCCTGTGAACTAGCCACTATCCTGTGAACTACCCCCACCTGAAATTGTTGCTGTACCGAGGTTTCTTTCATATGAGACTGTCATTAGAGACAAAGTATAATGGAAAAAAAACCTTAAATACATATTTCTTGACAAACCTGGAAAATGTAGTTGAAAACGTGACCGTAACAACTGCTTCTGCCCTGGTGGTCAGGCACTGTCTGTAACAGCGCTAAACACAGTGATGAGCCCCAGTGATGTACTCCATGCTATCCTTTGCGTACTTTAAAAACACCTCAGGCAGAGCGGGAAGTCTCCAACCCCACATGAGAACCCACCCACATGGATAATGTGATAGCACAGCAGTGGTGATGAGCCCTGATGTCAGCCGCACACCATCTAATCCAACGGCGTGCGTGGTGGAAAGGGTATACAGCCAGTGCAAATTAATGAGGGGAGATGACATGGGTTTGGAGGGTTCAGAGCTGAACTGGGAGTTAAGCCAGGACACCAGGATTGCCATGCCTGTTCCTTCAGGGAAAGGACATGAGATCTTTAATTACTAAAGCGCGTCTGGGCATTTGCCTGCAGCACAGAGGCCTTGTCACCACTCCAAGGTGCTGTTCCCTCCACCAGTGAAAACAGTGCTCCCTAGAGGACAAACACTGGATACAATACTGACTGACAACCAGACTGGAGACAATCAGCCTTATGCCCACTGTTTACTTTGGGGAATGACCAGTGTCATTATATGCATTATATAACTGAGTTTCATACTGGTTCTATAATTATTTGACCACATTATAGCACATAAATATTTACAGTCTGTTCTATTAAACAGATTTGTTCTCTCTGGCTGTGCATTCAGTGGATCATATATGACTAATAGGTCAGCAGTTCCATCAGCAACATGCACAAAAAAACAGTAGTAGTAATGATTCAAGTCAAATATAGCCTCAACTGAAAACGTCTACACTTTACTTTGTTCTTGTAATTTTCCCGTGTCATGCTACAGTTTTCTTCTTAATCACCTTTAAACATTTCTTTGTAGAATGTAGAATTGCCACAGATATGTTTCTATATTTGTCTACACAGTGTATATATTTTGAATAATGTGAATGAATAATCTCACTTAAAAAAAAGATCTCTCTTCCATGACTGCCCATGACTGGGTTCAGAGGAAGCGCTTGGAATGGGGTCTCTTCCATTTAATGTGCTGCACATAATGTGTCAAGGGTACCCTGACCTCAAATCTGCTCAGGGCAGGCCTCTATCTCCTGTGTGGAGGGGGAACGTCAGTAGACACTGGGAAAGGGGGCTAAGCCATCACTTAGAGGGGTCAAATACATTTGAAATGAGATTTAAAGAACATTTACATTTCAAATATATTTTAAATACAATTTGAATAACTACAATTAAATTACACATAAGATCCATAAAGTTTTTCCATAAAAGTCTGATTGTTTTTACTGAGGGCCTTAGAAATATGATTTTGTTTAACACATTGAGATAAAGCACCAAACCTTTTACATTGTATTTGGGAAAATGGCACCATTTTAAATCAGCACAAAACACTGCTCTTATCAATAGTAGTCTACCTCACATCTGTGAACCGTCATAGCAACAACACAACATTGTTTGATTTGAGTAACAAATGAAAAACATGACAATTACAGTAGCTCACAGTATGAACACTATGAATGGTAAAGAACAGTAACTCTATACTCAAAATGAAAGAATGAGATCAGCATAGTCTCATCACAGAAACAGCATAATTAAGCATACATAAACGCGGCTCGTAGGCCACAACATAAATTAGAGACAGACCACAGAGTAAACAAAATATGGGTTTATTTCAATAAAACAAAGATAGGAGATAAAATAGTAAATCCAAAACATCATATTGTGCACCAGCATCTCAGGTGTGGACAATAAAGCAAATGATGCCCATTTACCACCCAAAGGCTGTTGCACTGCCACTGCAAGGCCAGTGGGGGTGCAGAGGGACGCAACAGCAAGAAAAGGGAATCCAAAATAAAGGGGGAAAAACATGCTACAGGCAGTAGTTATTTTTGGTAGCTATTCTTAGCTTTAACATTATTTCTATGCTTCTGCAGGTGTAACAGTTAGCTTCCCACGATTGTAGGCCTAAATTATCTAAGGTGTTCCGACTGTCCCTCTATCTATTGCAACTACAGACGGTCTACTCAATAAAACGTCACCAGATAACATGATCACCAGCTAAACTGAAACACCTGGATCATCATTATGTAACTTGCGTTGTGTAGAAAAGCACAGTCCCTCACTGAACTCGCACTGGGGGGTGTTAGAAGAGGAGAGAGGAGAAGGGGAAGGGAGAGAATCAGAAACATGGCAGATGAATTTGTACACGTGTCAGGATAAGCATGCAAGCATAAATTGATAGTGGATAAGGTGGGGAGAGAGCATTCAAGTATTGTACAACAGCTTAGTGGATCTACAGTGTGCTCGTAACGTTACTATTACAAGGGTAAGTAGAGCAATGAAACAGAATACTATGTCGATGGTGGCAATTATTTACATTGCAGCTAAAGGCTAGTACAGAGTATGGGGTAGAATAAGTGTATGACAATGTGGTGGGGATGGGTAGGTGTAGGCAGAGGGTTTCTGCAAGTATATCAGGTGGAGAGACTACAGCATTCAAAAGGATAGCAAGGGTGGCAGGATATACATCAGAGTAGAAATAGGCAGGCGATAGCCGCCACACGCTCATATGAGCTTTATACATGTTTAGTTTTGATGAGTTACGTTTAGTTATGTTGGCTGACTTGGTGCATGAGGATTTTAGTTATACAACTATTGTAAACTTGGCAGGACACAACAACAGTGCACAACTGGCTGACGACAGTTTTTACTGTACAACTCTGTCAACAAGACAGTTATTTGGATGTTCTCGGTTGATCAGTAGGTCTGTGTGCATGCTTTTTTGTGTCCAACAGGGATTCATCTGGAGCAACTGTCATTTCCCCAAATTCCATGACTATATAAGTATATATGTCATAAGAAGACTTGTATGGTTCCAGTAAACTGTATCTTCAGTGAGTTGTTTGTGATGCATACCATAGACCACACATCCACGTTAATTTATAACAGAGAATGATTCACTGAACCAGTGTTAAGGACTGTTATGCATTCTGGTTCCACTGATAGGTAGCTCTAAAGAGTGCCTGCAGGAGTGGGGTCCACTGATAGGTAGCTCTAAAGAGTGCCTGCAAGAGTGGGGTCCACTGATAGGTAGGTCTAAAGAGTTCCTGCAGGAGTGGGGTCCACTGATAGGTAGCTCTAAAGAGTGCCTGCAGGAGTGGGGTCCACTGATAGGTAGCTCTAAAGAGTGCCTGCAGGAGTGGGGTCCACTGATAGGTAGGTCTAAAGAGTTCCTGCAGGAGTGGGGTCCACTGATAGGTAGCTCTAAAGAGTGCCTGCAGGAGTGGGGGTCCACTGATAGGTAGCTCTAAAGAGCCTGCAGGAGTGGGGGTCCACTGATAGGTAGCTCTGAAGAGTGCCTGCAGGAGTGGGGCATCTTCATCCATCTGACCATCCCCAGCATGATCCTAGTCAGCATGGAATGGTGGACTTTTGAGACTTCTGGCCGGTCAAATACTGACGCAGTTCCATTGAATGAATGTATTCACAACAACATAAAACAAACACTGGCCATTTGAAGACAATGCATTCTCCTCCGAAGCCTCAGATTAACCCACTGTCTATGCTGTGCGAATGTGACTGTCTGAGTTTTCTAAAAGCTTTCCACTGGAATACTAATTCTGACATTTGTCTTGTCATGGTAGGACTGTTAGATGAAGTGGGACCCAGTCAATTGTCCATGAGCTGGCAAACGTTGCCTACATGGTAATTTGAGAGAATTTATGTGTTGTGCTGTAAAATGTAAAAACAGTTTGTCTTGCTTAACAAATGTGCTGCTCTTTTTGAGTTCCCCCTTGGCTTCAGCATGGCAGGCAGTGTGAGAGTGGGCACTGCCCTTGGGTTCAGCATGGCAGGCAGTGTGAGAGTGGGCACTGCCCTTGGGTTCAGCATGGCAGGTACTGTGAGAGTGGGCACTGCCCTTGGGACTGGGCAGACTGAGAGAGTCAAGTGCTCTGCCCAGATAGCCATAGCCTGTGCAAGTAAGGGTTATAGTTACAGTTTTGTGTTGTAGTTTTGTAGTGGGTTCACGCCTAAAATGATTCCAGGTTGAGACTGAGTCAATCTGTAGCAAAATGACTTTTCTTAGAATTGAGATGTAAAATTGGTTGATCGAATGCCAGTGTGTCATGCCTAAAATACTGTATGCTAACCTCCATACTAATTCAACGAAAGGTACAGGTGTTTCGTGTAGTCTCAGTCTCCATGTGTATCGCCATATAATCACTTATATCCTCTCAGATGATGAGTGAGTGTGAATTCTGTCAGCTGAGTATCATTATTAACATAATGTCCTAGTTAGGGTTGCATAACATCACAGCTACTTCAGCCAACCCGCCTAAATTAATCTAACATCTTAAAATGCTAAATTATTAGTGAGTGGCATGCCTCTTTAATATTTTAGTTTGAGACCAAAATAAATTAGGTGTCAACCATTTATGGAACTAACACATGTGTCATGCAAGTGAAGACTAACTTTAAACAAACTACCCACAGGGTAAGACACGTTCAGTAGCATTTATGAAAATTATTTAAAGTAACACCCCATTCAGAGACGCCAGAAATCTCACATGGATTTAATTGTATAGCCAAGAAAAATGATAACGTTTGAGTGGTTTGAGCAAGGCTCAGGTATCTCAAAGCCCTGTATAAACTGCACTGAAACTCATGCCAGGAAAATCCCTAAACATTTTCTGTTTTCATCATCATTATCTCAAGATAAAATCATCTTTGGGCTTCTAAGAGGGTTTAACTGGGGCAAAGTAATTAGTCCTCCTGCAGAGCACATAGATGCAGTCACTGCCATTTATAATCTTCTTAATCTCTTCCTAATTCCCCTCGAACCTCCAAATAATGAACAGTGCCTTGATAAAAAGTAATTACTCTTAAGTTATTTCAAGGTCTGCTCACCGTACAGGGAAATAAAGAGCAGAGGTGCCTGGGTGGCACATGTCTTGTTTGAGGCAGTGGACAGTGTGGCTGTCACGACTGTGGGGAGACAATTATCCTACACAGGGAGCTGGTGCTATGCCGAGGACTGCCTCTAGGTGTCACTCTCACCATCTTTACTGCATGAGTCATTGCTCATGTGCTTTGGTCAACAAACAACACATACATTGGCTTATGGTCCCCCCCTGTTGGCTCTGCCTATCAATAACACTCATAAATACATCAGAAATGTACTTACATCAGAGACTGACACCAGAGACAGTTTTGTGCATTTTTTCCATCATGAGAATACCAGTACATCCATGGCCAAAGAGTGCTCTTTTCATGAACCCTCTATTCTTAGGTCCTATCTTTTATGTTAAATGCAGAAACACAAAAAAGGTCAATTTTATTATAAAGTCATTTTTATTGTAAAAAGTGTAGCTACTAAAAGTAAAGGAGGGTCAATATAGAGAAAATCAGTAATCCAAGCATCATATGTTGGGCTGAGCTCAGTATTGAGCTACAATGAATATATCCCTGTGTTTCACTTTAATCATTTAAACCATATGTACACCATTATGTGATCGTGCCGATAAACAATCGTGTATTCCATCATACAAATACCAATATACAAAACATTTTATAGATTTGTGTTACTGTACAAGCTGACCTCTTCAGAAAAAAAAAACTCTTCACCATCCCAGCAGTTGATATCTGTAGTTGCTAAAATGGAACTAGCAACATGATAACTATTCAGACACAGTCTGCATGTGGATTTATGACCTATATAAGAAAGCACATTATATATTTATATTATATTATATTTATGTCATGCCATGGCTAAAGGTTTTTCGTTAGAAAAGCTAGTGTAGTTTGTTCCAGTGGAGTGGCAGTGGTCCAGTTTCCAGCCTCTATGGTGACGTTGGTTCTTGAGGCCCAGGACGACTCCGGTAGAGGCAGGAGGAGGTGGACTGTGACTCCCACAGCGAGGATGAGGAGGGTGGCCAGTGCGGTGAGGCCTCTCCTGAGGAGGAGCTGAGAGGAGGAGAGCAGAGCTGCAGGCTGCTGCCTCTCACTGCTCTGAGCTCTCAGCCCTTCCTGCCCCTGATGGACCAAAGACCCATGGCCGTTCTCTGCCTGAACCTGGGGATGAACACCAAAAATCAGAAATCAGTAAAATAATATATAAGAATTATAAACATCATCCATGTGGTTGGTGAAAAGGCAGCCCCTTCCCTTTTCACTGAAATGACACTGACTTACTTTCCCCCTGCACACATCAACCAGTCTTCATTTCATTCATCATTCACCACCACTATCGAAACTCACAGAACCTTCAGTTACTCACACGTCTCAGGGGCTGGTGAGGTACCTGTAGATTCAGCTCTATAAAAGTAGAACAGTTCGGCCCCCCAAGAATAGTGTTCCCCATAGAAGGGGCTCGTTTACTCCCTGAAGTGGGATGGCGGGGGTCAGTGAGTGACTAGTGTGGGGATAATTATGCTCGGTTTGGAAATGGGACATTATGCTGGAACGTTATGATTGCTCTATCAAGGTGATATAATAATGCTTATATGTAATTAATAAGAAAAAATGTATGCTGACCATATACTTTAATGTATATTAATAACTAAATGTATTTGACACAATATGGGATGGGTAGCTCTCCATTCTACCAATTTAAATAATGACTTGCCTTTATTTAAAGCGAGAAAGCAGAGAGTGAGGAGGGCATTGGTTTTGCTGGTTACAGTTGGATTAACTATTTGGATCATTTCTTTTTTCTTTTTTTTATTTGTTATTTGCCAGGGTTTCACTAATTGTGTTCACTGTAAATAAATCTGCACTATTTTCACGGGACTCCACGTTGTTTGCTTTGTTCTTCACACCATTCACCACCTAGACCAGCTTGCCCTTGATCATCATCATCATCATCATCATCATCATCATCATCATCATCACCATTCACCACCCAGACCAGCTTGCCCTTGATCATCATCATCATCATCATCATCATCATCATCATCACCATTCACCACCTAGACCAGCTTGCCCTTGATCATCATCATCATCATCATCATCATCATCATCATCATCATTCACCACCTAGACCAGCTTGCCCTTGATCATCATCATCATCATCATCACCATCATCATCATCACCATTCACCACCTAGACCAGCTTGCCCTTGATCATCATCATCATCATCATCACCATCCTGAAGAAGAGGTGGGCTGCATGGCCTGATCTCGCATGGTCACTCTACACTTCTGAGCTGAAGCGTGATTGGATACTGAAATAGATGTCACCTGACTAGATACTGAAATGACTACGTTTCAGCAGTATGCATCAACAGTACGTATAACTGATGAATGGAGGTGTGATGCTTCAGAAACTCCAAGGCCTTTGGAGATGCTTACCATGCCTTTGCCTCCTGACATCAGAAGATCCGGTTCAGGCTCTGATAGTGATGTCATCAAATCCCCACAGACCTCTTTGCCTGCTCGAGTGACGGCCTGTCAATCAAAGCACATGTTCTTGACTGATGAAGCTCACCAGATTTGACTGTGAAAGAAAATCAAGCACACTGAATGACCTTCTCACCTCTTTGGTCATTTTCTTCCAGTCCAGCTTGAAGATGACTACGATGAAGAAGACTGCCAGGAACACGGTTGAGATGAGGAGACCAAGCCAAAAGCCTTTGTAAATGAAACAGTGGCACAAACATGTTAAATGGCTGGAGAAATCAAATCAAACATCCTTTTAATACAAATCGTATCCTCTTTGAAGTACCAAAGTTGTAGTAGCTCTCAAAACAATGTAGGGACAAAGACTATAGGGCCACAGGATATGTGGATGCTGATCAAATGTACTTTTCATCACCTCCTGTGGATTGGTTTGGAAACCTTTCAGAATATAATCTTTTATCTTACCAATAATATCCAGCTGAGCTGCAAACACCAAGGCTATGAGTAGTGGAAGCCCAAAGCAGTAGTATCCAACTGAAAAAGCTATAGCTGCTATTCTCTGCTGTCCTAATCCGAGAAGAATACCCATGCTGACACACTGAAAAATAAGGAAAATCTTACTTACTGTTATTGCACACACACACACACACACACACACACACACACACACACACACACACACACACACACACACACACACACACACACACACACACACACACACACACACACACACAGACACAGACACAGACACAGACACAGACACAAACAGACACAGACAGACAGACAGACAGACAGACACACACACACACACACACACATACACACACACACACACACACACACACACACACACACACACACATACATACACGTACATACACACACACACACACACACATACATACACGTACATACACACACAAACAAACACACATGTTCACACACTCTAAAAATAAATGTGTCCTATTTACCATGATTCCGTTAAAGAACTGAAGAACACAGTAGACATCTAAAAGTCTTGCAACCAGCGCTGCAATGTTCCTGGAAATGAAGGACTCATTGTCAGCTATGATACGCCAAAATCATACACCAAGTTCATTTCAGTCATACACCAAGTTAATTTCCTGTATGTGTAAATATACTTGGCCGATAAAAAGAAGTCTGATTCTGATTCTGATTCATTAATCCAGTCAACTTACTCATCAGAAGTAAAAATGTATGCAATTACATTTTTTGTGCCGCCCAGGACAAGACCTTGAAAAACTGCCAACACAGCTGTGGAGTCAAGCAGGGAGAGGCAGTCAAGATCATTGGAAGCATCACGTAACCATCAAGGCCAAAAACACAGGAAGGGGTCTGAATGTGCAATTTTGTTTACCTGCAAGGATCAAAATCACTTTGCTGGTTAAGATGGCCCCTGCAGTGTCTCCGGCACCCAGTGCATTTCCCACACGGACGCAGGCAACACCTTGGGCCCCTAAAGGAATCTTGACAACCACATGAATAAGGTAAGTACTGCGCAATTCCATAAATTATTTAAATATATTGTAATACTAAGAATGCTTGGAGCGTTTTTTTTTTAAAGAATCTTTAACTTAAGTTCATCATCACTGTGATTCCTAAATGATGTGTCATTTCACGTCGCTATCAAAATCACCTCTAAATGCTGAATTGCTCCAGGCTGGCATTGTATAAAGCTGTCAACCTCTATTACAAAAGAGCTTCATAGTACACCCAGGGTTAATCTTCATGGGAGTCCACCTAACTAATTTTCCTTTTGGTTATGCTTTCGCACAGCATCCATCAATGTCTGACTAGTCAGGAAAAATCCAATCGTGAGAGGTTTGTGAATGGCTAATGTACTGTTTACTTAATGATCAGGTTCTACCATGTAGTTGATGTAAGACAGCATTATGACCACATGTTGGGCTGCAAGGTCCTCCTCACTCAGCATACCTGGCAATGAATAACAAAGAGGAAGTTAGTATGCTGAGCTGTCTATATGGGCTTCAATTACAGCAATGATGTGTGAGCCTTTGTATTTTGAAAAGCAAGACCTGCTAAGAATCCTCCAATCTCGTAGATCCACCACTCGAAGCAGCACAAGCAGGCGCTGGGGAGGGCCAGCCTCATGAAGGAACCCCACTCCTGCAGGGAGTCAATGCTCCAGCCTGGGAGACGAGACGAGACAAGACAAGGCTCACACTGACTACCGTTGGAGACGCAGCTGAATCCCTCCAAGGTCACATGGCTGCATGGTAATCTGGTACACTACCTTTCTGTCCTTGTTTGATCTGACTACTCAGTAGAGTGATGCATACTAAGATGTGCACCCCAGGGGAATGACGGAAAGGCAACCTGGTTGGTGGCTTATGGTTGTGCTTCTGTATTTGTCCACTTGGCAATTACACACACACAGAGGATGATTGGAGTTCTCAGCTTTGAGGTACCCCACAGCATTATGGAGATATCCCGGTGTACTTCCTATTCATGTGGAAATGTTTGTAAGGCGAAGCAGTTGGCTTTTTAAAAGACAGACACTGTCAGACAGCTCTCTTACCTCCCCATGTGATCGCATGCAGCCTTTTCCAGTAGATGTAGAGGAACAGGAACAGCACGTTGTAGATTATGCATAGGGAGTTGGCTGCTGCAGACCCTCTAGAGCAAGGATTGGGTCATAATTATTATTATTTTACTATTTAATTTAGTCATTTCTGTTCTTTCTTTTCATTTCTTAAATGTTATTGTACTTCATTTTTATAATATAAATTTCCAACCTTTCATTAAAGGTACAGTGTGTAGTTTTTAGTGGCATTTAGTGGTGCAATCAGCGGAATAACTTTCCCTTTATAAGCGTGTGAGTACTTACGGTGGCCGTCAAATGCCATAACAATGCCAAAAGCCCTATCTCGAGCCGATCCTTATGTAGATACAGGCTCATTCTAAGCTAACCAAAACACAACAATTCATAGTTACAGGTAATGAAAACATAATATAAAAAACATAAAATAACTATTAGATGCCGCTAAAACCTACACAGTACCTTTAAGCTACTGTTTGAGCTACAGGATAACTTACACGATTCCAAGGTCCAACCAGGACACCAGAGTGTAGTTGGTTAACACATTGGCAATGTTGGCCAACATGGCTGACAACACCTGTGGAAGGAAAACCCCCTGCATAGAGACAAAACACATGACAATAAAACAATCATGCTGTGCATTTATAATACAATGAATGAATGAAAGTCTTTGGGATGATACATGACATAAAAAACAGATAGCATACCTGGTTTTGTAGATAGGACATCAGTAACTGATGCACAAACAAAGCCTACGAGTTGGAGATTAAGACATTGTAATGAAAAAGTAAATGGCATTGTGATGTTGGCGTAAAATGTGGTTTGATACATTGTTCTGGTTGACTTACCGGTATGGCAGGCAGATATGCAAACACATACAGTTCTGCAATTCTGCAAGAGAAAAAAGGTTATGTATCACAGGTTCTTAGCAGAGTAAAGCCTCAATTAATTTAAGTACTCTGAAAACAACATCAAAAACATCTCCGTGGTGTAATATAGCGATAGAGTATTTTTAATGTGTTTTCATAATTACATTTTCACGTTTATTAATAATATTTTCATAAATGCCTTCAATGAAAAGTGTATATGTCTTCATATTTGATTTCACTGGAGTGAGTGTTGTGATGAAAGTATAAACATAAGTCTGTGGTTCCAAGCTTCCAAAGCCAGAGTTTGTCCAGCGTGTGTTACCTGGCCACCTCGGGCTCTTGTCCCAGCAGCAGCAGGATGGCCTGGGTGTTGAGCAGCAGTGCCCAGCAGGGCAGACAGAAGAGCAGCAGGATGATGATGCCCCTCTGCAGGATCACCCCCACACGCAGCAGGTTCTTCGCCCCAAATGTCTGAACAGAGGAAAAAGCACACAGGCACTCAGCTCAGCAGGAGGGCACTCGCACACAGACAGACAGACAGACAGACAGACAGACAGACAGACAGACAGACAGACAGACAGACAGACAGACAGACAGACAGAGACACACACACACACACACACACACACACACACACACACACACACGTGCTCATCCGCACAGAGCCTTAGCATCATCACACCCTAATTTCATCCCGCCATGTCATGGTGGCACACAATAGAAGATAGAGGAGAATGTTCTAGTCTGAAAACACCACCTTCAGCATGTCATCTGAAATAGCTTTCATTTGCCATGACAGGGGGATAATTACAGAAGGTGATCTTCTTTAAGGCTACTGCCATTTCTCTTAGATCAACCCCAGGTTACAGTCATCTGGAAATCATGTTTACTAAACATCAAGCCAAAGCCTACCTGAGCGATGAGCGTGTCACAGGCCAGGCTCAATCCAAGTCCCGTTGCTGCACTTGACACATTTATAACCTGGAGAACAATAAGCAGGCTGTCACTGCTGAGAACATGGACAATAGAAGTCGTGTGAATGGCTTCTGCTGTAGGTTATAAAAATCCATCTGTACTGACGGAGCATGTAATGAAAAGTACAAGGACAGGCTTACAGCGCAGGCCATGGCATAACCTGCCAGAGCACTGTTCCCCAGGCGACCACAGAAGATCGTCACGACGAAGGGCAGGAGGTAATTTAGAATGCGACATGTAAGCTGTGAGGGCATTAAGGGGAGAAGAAGGGGTTATCACACACTGAAAGACAGAAATGGAATCATCACAGAAAGCCCAGCTTCAGTGCGAGTCTTATGTTGTTATGTGGGCTTGTTTGGAGAGGATGTGGAGACTCAGCAGGTTACTGGGGGTTACACTGCAGTATCTTTTAGGAACCAAGCAGGATGGGACACACTGGGCACACGCTGGGCACACACTGGGCACACGCTGGGCACACACTAGGCACACGCTGGGCACACGCTGGGCGTCCATTGCATGAAGCAGTTTGTGTGTCCAGCTGGTGACCACAGTGTCTCTATAATACAGAGCCCAATACATTAGAGGGAAAAATACACTTTGGAGAAAGAGCAGAACTTACATGTTTAATATTTGTGCCTTTTGTAGTTTTTAATTTAGCAGATCAATTCAAAGCAGTAAAGTTTAGAGATGACTTTCCAATGGCGTTTTTGTTTTGAGATATTCCATGGCTTGTAATGAAAACCAGACAAATTCCTACTTTGACTGCTTGTGTAATCTAAGTCATATAGCCCACATCAACACAGAGAATCATACACATAGATATTCTACACATCACACAAGTGCTGGAGCACCATCTCTTACCAGGGGTCCGGTCATGCACAGGATGTGGTAGAGCTCTTCCCTGAGTGCCAGAGGGACCCAGCGCCTCAGAGGGCCGCAGCAGAACAGCTTGGCACTGGGCTCCTCTGCTGAGGAGGGCCCCGCAGCCTTGCCTCCGGTCACAGTCATGGTCTCCTCAGCCTAAACCTCTCAGGAGGTCTGGGGGTGCCACTACTGGTGCCGTCCTTCAGCCACCTCAGGGGTGAGAGGGTTTACGCTCTCTTAAAGGTTCACTGATTGAAGGAGGAGTTGAGCACAGGAAGTCTTGATTCAATCTCAGGGGGAAGAGCAAGTGGTACTGTATGTATGATAGGATTTCCAGTATGATAAGCTCAACAGGTCAACAGAGATCTATCTCATCAACACCGCAGACAAAAGTGGTGCAAAGAATGTTTCTTGTTTTATTTGCTCAAATCAATTATTTTTTAATTAAAAACAGTTCAACTCTCCAAACAAAACCCTTAGTTTTATCTCAAATATTCCTGGTAGTACTTACGTTAGTAATTTACTAGAAAGAAGCAAGGAGTGATACTCAAGGGCACATATTTGAACACTTTTATTAAAAAATCTCTGCAGCTGCTAACGTACCGTATTATACGATTCAAAAAGTAGTACTGTGAGCCGAACAAACACAAAAGCCTGGAAACTGAAAGAAAAAGCTGAATTTTAAAACTTACTTCTCAAATACAGACACAATGTAATGCCTATACATCACACCCCTTCACCTCACCGTGCTCTGTCACAGGAACACAACCCTAAATTAACCCTGGCAAATGAATGTTTACCTTTGTGCGCCACTCCAAAGATTTCACAATGTTCCTATCAGACCAGCAGCTGCGTCAGTTATGCAGCAGCTCCAAGCTAACCTTTGCACCGGCTGCCTGAACCTTACCACAAACAGGAGATTTCTTCATGCACGTGTCTGTGACTTAACTCCTCACCATCACAGACAGATCAGCGCGAACAGAGGGAGTGACTTTGCACTTGTGTTAATGTAAACACTTAATTGCAAGCTGTGAAAGGATCCTACAGCTGACCCTCACTTAGTGCCTCACAGGTTAATCTACTTTCCTTTCATTTAGTTAGATATGTGCGTAGAATCACTTTATCACCTATCTTGTCTTCCACCATTAGCAGGACGCTTCAATCCATGACCGAGCAGTATTAAACACTCTCAGTAGGACTGAATGCACGAATAACAAACACTTAAGGTCCACTTAAACCACTCACCTCAGAACAATGTACAGTATGTTTGTTGGGATTACTGAGTACACCATCGCTGAATAGTAGGCATCAAGTATTAAGCTGGACTTTAAGAAGTAGGTGAGGGGTGGGATTGTTTTCTTTGAAACCTGTTAGCCATACTAATAGAAACAGGGGTTGTGTGAAATGATTATCTAAACCCTAATAGGGGCTGACAGATACACAGACCAAATAACAGGTTAACAGTGTGGCATTTCTCTAAAGAAAAAATCTTATGATGTCTGCCCAAATATCTTGAAAGGCCTTCACACTGAAGTTCATAGTACAGTACACACTTAAAGGTTACAACTGACAAATTGTATTTTTGTTGCAAATTCACATGAAACTAGCTGAGATTTTATGTGGCAGTAGATATCAATCTCTGACATTTTCTTTTTCTTTCTGACAGAAAGCTAGATATCCCCATTTTCACATTTCACACTGCAACAAAATGACATAACAGCATGTGTCCCTGCTGGGACAATGGGATTTCATTTGAATCTGGGTGAAACTTTGAACTGCATTTAAGTCAAACCAAACATGTCATATAAGAGTGAACTTTAATACAGTTAAAGCATAATTTAAACGTACTGTTGAATCAATATATTGCTGGTACATTTAAATACAACTAGTTAAAAATGGCTCCTCTTTAATATGTATAGAAGTGTATTATAAGTATATTTCAGTGAAATATATAAAGAAATACATTGGTTTATTATTGCATATTTCTAATGTACTAACAGCACAGTTAATTGTGCTTACTTTTTACAAGACTATCTTAGGTCAACAAAACAACACCCTGTTCCACTTCCCCTCTTGAGCAAATCAAATGATTAAAGTAGGTTCCATATTCACCTGTGTCATCAGGGGTCACCACATGCCCCCTCCCCAACAAAGTTCTCACCCTCAGAATAATATTTTTTATTTTGAACAAAGAAAAACAAAAAGCGGGAACATTCACGTGTCCCATTCATGTTCTTTATGCATACATACTGAGCTTTTTTCTCATTCATAGAAGCAAAGTGTGGACAAGTCATGAGAAAAAGTTAATGTGTTACGGATGAAGCTCAGAAGGTCAGACACAGGCACAGGCATACTGTATGTATGTACTGTACATTTAGAGTTTTTTGACCCAGTCCCTTTGGTTTACATCGCTAGTGTAGTTTGTTCCAGTGGAGTGGCAGTGGTCCAGTTTCCAGCCTCTATGGTGACGTTGGTTCTTGAGGCCCAGGACGACTCCGGTAGAGGCAGGAGGAGGTGGACTGTGACTCCCACAGCGAGGATGAGGAGGGTGGCCAGTGCGGTGAAGCCTCTCCTGAGGAGGAGCTGAGAGGAGGAGAGCAGAGCTGCAGGCTGCTGCCCCTCACTACTCTGAGCTCTCAGCCCTTCCTGCCCCTGATGGACCAAAGACCCATGGCCGTTCTCTGCCTGACTCAAGGAAATATACAAGGTGTTTGTGTTCATGTGTTTTTAAACAGCGTCTCATTATGAAATAGAAGAGATGTATTTACTGAACACAGTATAACAAATATTTCTTAAAAATATGCCATGTGTTCTAATAAAACATGACTGAAAATAAGTTTGTGATGTGTTGTGATGTGTAGTATTCATTGTTGTATAGCTCATGGAGGGGTTACATCAGAGATAAACACCCACCACTCTGTTGCTCTCCAGAGTAATCTGTTCAGGATCAGGTTCAGGCACAAGGGTCTTGCAGACATTAACTCCTGCACGTGCAACTGCCTGCAATGTCAACAAATCAGCCACAGTGAACTGGTGGATTACACATGCACCCAATCAGCTGCCAAAGTCTGTCAGTTTGTAACGTTTTCCCTTGTCTGACATGGAATGCTAGGGACAGTGAGAGACAGTGAGAGACCTTTATACCTCTTTGGTTATAATCTTCCAGTTCATTTTGGAGATGGTGGTGAGGAAAAATGTCGTCTGAACACAGACACTGATCAACAGACCAAGCCAAAAGCCTGTGGAGTTTAAAGAGAGAGAGACAGGTATGATACTGTTCTGTTAATCTGTCTACTAGTAACTCACAAGAACATTTCTGGGGTGATCATTGCCAGAGAGAGAGAGGGATCAAACCTGTCACTCGTAGTCCTGCAGAAAACATCAGTGCAATGCCAACAGGAAGTCCAATGCAGTAGTAGCCAAAGAGATTAGCAACGGCAGCTATCCTCTGCCGGCCTGCACCCAGGAGAATACCCATGCTCACACACTGGGGAGAGGTAGCCAGATAAACAGATTAGCTACTCACACATACCAATACCTGGGTACACAGGGCACGTACATGGACACTGCACTCATTTCTCTACTCAGTTGTTCTCAGTGGTTAGAAATGCTAATTTTGGTATACAATATTTAGGTTGTATCACCCAAGTCTGACAAATGAAGAGCTGCGTAAGGATGGAGAGGATGGACTTATATCATATCATTTCTTAATAACATTCAGCAAACGTATCAAATAGAATCAAATATTCCAGCAGCACTCAGTCTGATTCTACAGCGATATGTCACTCTATTACAAGGTTTCACAAGTTTTGGAGAGTTTTGGGCCTAAGGCTTCAGTCTTTCACATGAATAATAATAATTCAGGAGCATCACTCACCACAAGGCCATCGAAAAACTGCGAGACACAGTAAACAGTGGAAATTCCAGAGACCCGCTCTGCAATTTTTCTGCAAAAAGTTAAAAGCACAGCTGAGTTTTTTTATATTTGAAATGACAGTGACAGAACAATTTCAACACGAATTATAAATGGCAACATACTCATCAGAAGTGAAAATAAAGCCAATGACTGACTTTGTAGAGGCCAGGATAACACCCTGAAAAACTGCTAACACGGCTGTTGATGAGACACAGAGGGAATAGTCAGCGGAACAGTATGGAACAGTATGGAACCGTATGGAGTATGGCACAGCAGAGTGTAACAGCTTCATTGATGAAGGCTAATCAGAAGCAAGGGGGCTGACCTGCAAGGGCAAGACACACCCTGCCAGTTCTGATAGCCCCTGCAGTGTCTCCTGCACCCAGTGCATTGCCCACACGAACACATGTGGCCCCTTGGATGCTCAGAGGAACCTAAACAAGAGAACAAAGCCCTTAAGTACCGGGAACCCTGGAGTCACAGAGAGATTCTAAGAACATAGTTCTCAAGTAAATGCTGTTAAATTTGTAATTTGTTTTGTCATGTTGACATTGTGAAAATCTAATCTAATGTTTGACACATTCAAAATATTGTTTAATTTTCAAGCTGGGAGGATTTAACACTTGACTAAGTGAGACTTCTCATAAGAGAAACAATCCACAATGAACTGTCCCCTCACAGACATTTACGAGGGTTCTTCTTCATTGAATTCCCTGGCAAATGTTACACACAAATCAAAGCCTAAAGCATTCTGCTACAAAGTACATTGCACACAAACCACAACAAAGTCTAGAATCCTCACAAATATATCACCATTATCAAAAGATTGACTCTAATTTGACACATAATTCTGTCACAAATATGTTGTTCCTGCTCTAAAATGAAATAGCAGTTCAATAAGAGTGGTCATGACTGGAATGTAGTCTATGATCAAAGAAGAAAGAAAATGACTCTTAAATTATAGATCTCTACCATGTAATTTAGAAATGCTATCATCATGACAACGTGTTGTGATGCCAAGTCATCTTCACTCAACATACCTAGGAAAGGACAAAACTCTGTCTTATTAAACGACAAAACCACAAGCACGGCTTACACGAGAGATTAAAGTCTGAACAGGCATGAGTTACTGACCTGCAAAGAGTCCTCCAAATTCATAAACCCACCACTCTAAACAAAACATGGCGGCACTGGGAATGGCCAGCTTCATGAAGGACCCCCACTCATGCAGGCTCTCTCTACTCCAACCTGGGAGGGGAGAAGCAGCAACCTTCAGCCTTGACAAAACAGAAAAGCACTAAACTGACAGATGTGTGTTCACCAGGTAACATCTGAGGAATCTGCAGCATTTGCTTTAAAGTATTATGCGGTCGGAGCCCATGTTGATCTATGGTGTCGCTCCTGAATAAAACATCTCTGTGGTGACAGGTCCCTGTTTCAATCTCGACAGGAAAGGTAACAGCTTTAGCAGACGAATGCGCGGGTGTCGGTGGCTCAACGCTGATGCATATTTCCGTCTCACAGGAGTGATCTAAGCTATAAATCCCAGCTGGGCCTTGTCTAGATTATGTCAGGTGGGATGCCCTGTGGAATGCAAATGGAATAAAGAAGTTGTTGGGAGGGAGAGTACAGTTGGCAACAAATCTGCTTCATCCTGCTCAGGAAAGCGGCTGTTGTCGGAAGAGCAACCTTTAAAGTGTCAAGACAAATCTTGTTGAAGAGAGGGGGAAAAAACCAGTGGGAGGCGGCTTAAGGCTAAAAAAACTGCCATGTTTTGAAAAGGAAGGCTAATGATAAAGCTTCGGGCTGATCACCCACCTTGGGTTGAAAATGAGATGAGAAATGCTCGTGAGTTTGCACTCCACCTAATTAAACCGTGAAATGCTACTGTGTGTTTGTTCATTCTAATTTGACTGAGGATCCTAATTTGACTGCCTCCGATCCCAAAATTGTGGGGAACCTGTAGAAATGTCTTTTGCTGAATTAATTTACAGTAAGCCAACATCCTTGACTGGTCAATGATAGGAATCAGTGTGTTTATTTGAGAGAATGAGAAGGAAAGATATTAGGGTGTGAATGACGGAAGCTAATACCGGAATTCTGAATTCACTGATGTGGTGCTGTGCCAACTTTTTAAA
The DNA here is from genome assembly GCF_900700415.2 of Clupea harengus. Lineage (NCBI taxonomy): Eukaryota > Metazoa > Chordata > Actinopteri > Clupeiformes > Clupeidae > Clupea > Clupea harengus. The sequence goes on along the minus strand of NC_045160.1, from coordinate 7,177,409 downwards.
TTACCATCCCAGGTTTTAACATGCAGCTTCCTCCACATTATGTAAGCCAATAAAAGAGGAAAGTTGATGATCTGGGAGACTGAGTTGGCTGCAGCAGAACCTCTGAAACATATTTACACAAACAGAGAGAAAGAGAGAGAGAGAGAGAGAGAGAGAGAGAGAGAGAGAGAGAGAGAGAGAGAGATGAAAACTAGAACATGTCCTTTGTATTCAAACACAGTTTCTATTGTGACACTGTCATTAACAAGAGTAGCTTGTTATATGCGTGTGCAGTGAACTTACACAACGCCGAGGTCCAGCCAGGAGACACAGATATAGTTAATCAGCAAGGTAGCCACAGCACCCACAGCACTCATGTACATCTGGGGCAAGATCACACCCTACAGCCACAGGAAATAGCTCCTTTTACATCTTACACATTCATGGGCTCCATCAAAAGACAAATAGCAATGAGGTTTATGACTGATAGTGAGTTTCATTGAGCATGGAGTATACCTGATTCTGTAGGTAAGCCACCAGTAAGAGGTGTAAAAAGATTGCCTGTCATTTGGGGGGAAAAACAAGGAAGATAGATAAAAAGTGACTGTTGCATAATTTCACCAGTATTATTTCTGAGTCATCGTAGAAATGTGTGTTGTACCTTACCGGAACTGCAGGTATACATGCCATGACATATATCTGCGCTATCCTATCGAAGAACATATAGGACATGTTAGAGAAAGAAGTCATACTATAATCAAATCTAATAACCATTTGGACCTTTTTAATAACAGGCTAAAAGGCTTTCCTGTTTCAAATATGGCTCAAATATGGCAAAACTGGCTATCCGACTGACAGCTTTTATATACGACACACTTCATTTTAAAGGACATCCTTCGAAACGACTTGAACAGTGAATGAACTCTGGCTGTTTTTTGCCCTAAAAAACAGATGTCCATTTCCAAACACACTTTCTGTTTTCACAGCTGGGGAAACTGAAACTGCTTGATGTTTTAGCGACTAAGACACAGCATTACATCAGCAAACAGCACACAAACATGTTTCATAAGCCAGAGTTTGTCCCGCGTGTGTTACCTGGCCACCTCGGGCTCTTGTCCCAGCAGCAGCAGGATGGCCTGGGTGTTGAGCAGCAGTGCCCAGCAGGGCAGACAGAAGAGCAGCAGGATGATGACGCTCCTCTGCAGGATGACCCCCACACGCAGCAGGTTCTTCGCCCCAAACGTCTGAACAGAGGAATAAGCACACAGGCACTCAGCTCAGCAGGAGGGCACTCATTAGTGTCTGTAAGCTCTGGAGAATCGCTGTATATTTTTTTAAGTATTAGTAGTAGTAGTAACAGCGATATATAATATTTTCAGCGTAGTAGTAGTAGTAGTAGTAGTAGTATTGTTATACACATAAACAATACTACATATTACACAACATATTACACAAACACCCACGCAAACGAACAGGAAAACAGCTCAATATCAGTACATAGCATACATAGACACAAACACACAGGCAAAAGTCTCTGAAAACAGGCTTTTACCTGGTTCAACATTTATGGTGCAGTTCAGCCATAAACAAATAGCAGACAAATGAGTCAAAGGGACCCAGTGGAATTGTGTTGTGTCATGACTGTAAGACAGGTAAACATGTGTTCCATACCTGAGATATTAAAGTGTTACATGACTGTAAGACAGGTAAACATGTGTTCCATACCTGAGATATTAAAGTGTTACATGACTGTAAGACAGGTAAACATGTGTTCCATACCTGAGATATTAAAGTGTTACATGACTGTAAACATGTGTTCCATACCTGAGATATTAAAGTGTTACATGACTGTAAGACAGGTAAACATGTGTTCCATACCTGAGATATTAAAGTGTTACATGCTAGGATTAGTCCTCCGCCGGTTGCTAAAGTGGTTACACTTGTAATCTGGAAAGTACAAAATCCAATGAATTATATTATACACATGACATTTAAGAAAACTGTTCATTGAATTTGTTAAGGCTATATTTAGGATATAGACTGTAAGATTAGGTATACCCCAACAGCGAATCTCAATTTTGGTATTGTGGTTGATAACTCATTCTTTCACAACAAAATGATTATTGGTAAACTTCATATTTGCTTTACCCTCCATCTTATAACTATGAGAACTGAACACTGAAGACACTGGGAAACATCTGTGAGGGAGACTCACCACGGATGCCATGGCATAGCCCGCCAGCACGGTGTTCCCAAGGCGACCACAAAACATTGTTACAACAAATGGAGTCAGGAAATTCAGAACGCGGTAGGAAAGCTATCAGGACAAATCAGATGGGAATAGTGTGAAAAAACTACAGATCTATAAACATACACTAATGTGAGACATAATTTCATTACTGTAAACATCTACTTCTAAGTTGTATTGTAAAGAAATACTGTAATGTAAAGATACCCATACACATAGATATTCTACACATCACACGTGTGCTGGAGCACATCTCTTACCAGGGGTCCGGTCATGCACAGGATGTGGTAGAGCTCTTCCCTGAGGGCCAGAGGGACCCAGCGCCTCAGAGGGCCGCAGCAGAACAGCTTGGCACTGGGCTCCTCCGCTGAGGAAAACATTTCTTAAGGTTTGAAGCGCTCACCGATGAATGCTGTTCTCAAGCCTCAAGTCTGCCCCCTCTGACTTTTGAGCTTTGGCCCGTACTCACTTTGCATGGTGAAACACACAGTGTGACAGAAACGCAGGCTGTGTAAAGTCACCCTTAAAATGCTCAGCTTTCTTTGTTGCTCTCTTCCCAGCCACTCAGCTCAGCTCGTGCACACACACACACTTTGATAATCCACTTCCACCACCAATACTGCTCATGGGTGATCAGAGACCGCCCTCCGTAACAAAGGAATACTTTGTCCTCTCTGAACTAATCATACAACCAAAGCACTGATAGCAGTTTTTACTATCACAGAGAAGGAGTTCCAGGGAGCAATCAATCAGAGGCTATATTCTTGCATCTGTGCGTACAGAGGGAGAGAGTCTCTTCACAAAGCTGATTCAGTAGTCTCTGAGACACTGAGTTGCCAGTCTCCGACTTGTTCAGAGAAGTCTAAGTTTCTTAAGTCCCAAAACTGACATCGCATTGGCGCACTTCTTCCTAATCAATCATAACTTGACAAGTACATTACCAAACCAATCAACTAACACTCGAATATTTCACCCTGTACTGTAGCATGTGTCCTATTTCCTTCTTCCACAGTTAGATAGTCCATCTCCGTATGTTTACAAGAACAGCGTGTGCTAACCCTATCTGTAGCTCAGACCCAAACTTCTCAATCACAAAGAGATGAGCTCACTGTCCACAGAGGGAGAGCATTGAGAAGGCATGGGCGAAAAAAAACACTTACCTGCTGTGAGTTGAAGTGGAAAACGGTGTTTAGAAGTGTGAACACTGTGTGCCTAGTTTGTGTGCCTAGTTTGTGTGCCTAATGTTCATAGAGAACTGCGCCTAGTTAGAATGTGCTTAGAATTGTGCATAGAGAATTGTGCCTAGTTAGAATGTATATAGAGAATTGTGCCTACTTGAATGTGCATAGAGAATTCTGTTCTGTAGTTTAATGTAGCACTTCGACCGCGTTTGTTTTCTTTTGTGGGCAAATGTTTCTTTTAAATAAAGAAGGATATTTTTGTAAAAAAAAAACACCATCTCCTGCACCCTTCTTCCTGACGGCACCACCAACTCCAGTCGCCCACATCCCAAAATGTGGGGTGGCTGCCTCGGTCCCTCACACCATCCATAAACAAACACACACACACACACACAAACACACACACACACACATACACTCTCAATCGGCTTTCTTGAGCAGCTCAGTGCCATAGTACAATCCCCTTTTTTGTCCATTACCTCTCACAAATCCCATAAACTATGAGACTGATCCCTAAAAGGTCAGCATTACTTGAACGTGCCCGAAGAGAAGTGTGCATTACTTAAATGTGTACGCAGAGAAGTGTGCAAGAGTTCATCACTTGAAAGAGACCTGAAAGAAGTGTGCAAGAGTGCATCACTTGAAAGAGTCCTGGAAGAAGTGTGCAAGAGTTCATCACTTGAAAGAGTCCTAGAAGAAGTGTGTATATTTGTGTGTGACCTCCACCAGAGATCATCCAGGCCCGCTTAGAGAAACTCTCTTTCAACCCCCATCTCCAATGTGATTCTGTGCACTGAGCTTGTTTGCATGATGCTGCAGAGAACCCCCACTGGCCGTTCAAGAGTGAGACAGAGAACCCCCACTGGCCAGTCAAGAGTGAGACAGAGAACCCCCACTGGCCAGTCAAGAGTGAGACAGAGAACCCCCACTGGCCGTTCAAGAGTGAGACAGAGAACCCCCACTGGCCAGTCAAGAGTGAGACAGAGAACTCCATCTGGCCGGTCCTGAGTGAGACTGGCACTGACAGAAATGTCTCTGAAAGTCATCACCCAAATGGCCCCCGCTGGCCACTAATGCAAAGGGCCTACTAAGAAATGTTGTTTCGCAAGACTCTTTAGCAGCCAAAATCCTGACTATTGATCGTAGCACCCACCTTAGCTTCCTGCAGCTAACTTTTATTGGGTCACTTATTACAAAATGCAGACACATGGGGCTTGTACACACATACTGTCTTTTTGCAGCTCGGACTGTTTTGCGCCGCACGTCACTTTGCATAAAAAATGAATTCATGTGAATATGAATATCAAAGGCAAATGAAAATGAAAATGAGACTGCAGTTCCAGAGAGAGGGGGCAGACAGCCTGTGTGGTTTTAAAACTCACTTCAATGCTACTTACATTAGGACCATTTTGAGACCAATTGTTTTTAATATGAGATAAATTGTTTAATTTTCCCACTAATTTAGAAAAGCACCGTTGTATTTATAAATATGCTGATTCCTAGTCTAAGTACTACTACTAAGAATTTGGAACATTCTGAGGCTCTAGGTACATGCATTTCAGTTAGGTCAAAATGAACATTTGTGTGGCAACTCAATTTGAACCAAAGCATGGCTAAACCATCTCTGGTCCAAAGCATGGCTAATCATTGAGCCCCGCACACCACTCCAACATTTCAACTAGTCAAAAGGAACTTGATTCCTGTTGCCAACTTATCATAACATCCGCAGCAAAATAATGCCATGTAAGCTAGAATTTTGATGGGTCACAGACATTTTCCATTTTATTTTCCATAAATCATCTTAAGTTTGCCAGATGCCAAATCAACTATTTCCCATGTGCTGTAACAGTGTCACACATGATATGCCTGACTGGCTGATAGGCTCTTAGCAGATATTACTAATTATAATAAATGTCAAAATATGGGGTTTGTTTTTCAGGTTCTCATTAACAGATGTCATTTGAAGTTGTTTCATTAATAGATGTATCTGTTGTTGCTAGTATTGTTATTGTTGTTGTAATAGTGCGGTAACCGCGTTATCATTTGCGCTCCTACGAGACTATTCCGACTCGTACTACAACACGTACTACACCACATAGTAACACCGCATTAGCTCAGTGAGGATGTTGGAGATAAACGTTAAGTGTAAGTGTAAACAAAGTTCTGCTATTTGTTCCATGAGGTTTTGTACACAAAGTATCACAACATTGTTAGGTTCTGAGTTAGAGTTCATATGTGTGTGTGTGTGTGTGTGTGTGTGTGTGTGTGTGTGTGCGTGCGTGTGTGAACATCAATTGCCAGTGCTCACACCTTAGTCTGGATCACGCACAGAGTAAGGCTGACTGTGTTGGCTTTGCATATGTCCTCGCTGAGCAGAGGGGGGCAGCAGAGCTTCATAGCCAAATGAGCCACCTCCTCAGGTGTCAAAGGTAGAAGAGATCTCCTGGTTTACTCTGAAGAAGATGGTCTATTGTCTACTTTAAAGGCTCGACTGTGTACTGAGGAAAATCAGTTGTTTAATAGAATTACTGTTTATAAGACTGTCAAGCGACTGTTATTTCTGGTCCTCCTCTGTAACACTTGAACCTTGCATCATAGGACTGACATAGCCATATTATAAACATGTCATAGCAGTCATCATACAGGTCATGTGGAGTAATGACAGCTTAATAGCGTGACATAAGCCTTTATGGCCTCTAAAAGTTTGAAAGACGTCATGACAATTACTGATAATAGTAACATGACACTGTTGGGCAAATCATTGGGCCTCAAGTAGCAAGATTTCTAATGGCAGGACAAGATATAGATATAGTTTGTTCTGACACAGGCGTCAAGTCAAATGTTACCCCTCTTACTCCTCTCACATCTAGCGCTTGGGTTTCCTCTCATAGCTCACTACATACAAATTGTTACTTTATAGTTATGAGCTATTTACCTGTAAGATTGTCTCTACTACCAATCCACTGTAGTGTTTTTACAGGCTATTTTACAGGCTGATCACTGTGCTATTTCCCACTCAGTGTTTTGTGTCTCTGTATAAAAACATGCCGTAGCCCTGTGTTGGGCGTGTTTGGTGACTCTTTACTATGTGTTTGGCTGAATCATACTCCTGCTACAAAGCATTTCAGTGTCAGATCAAGACTTCAACACAATAAATGCACTGCAATCACAATAAAAGGCATCTGTTCATAAAACCTGACAGGATCAAGGTCCCTTGGTGGATTGGTATAATTTGTCATTCAGCAAGGATTCTGAAGAGTGAGGACATAACTGTGACTGCGAATATAAGGTTGGTAAACATGCTGGGGACTCATTTAGGTCATGTACTTTATATACATCATGTCATAATATGTTCAGTAACATAAGTAATAGAAGATGTCTACCAGATACATCATTTTAAAATGGAAAATAGGACAGTGTACTCATTATATTCACATCTGGATGAAATGATCTTTACCGTGTGCACTGGATGAGTCTTGAGAAACAATACCCTCAAGTTACACACATTGGACCTCATTCTCGAACGCAGTTAAGAAAACTTTAAGAAATGTCTTCTTAACTCCACTTACGAGGTTCTCGGGACATTTCAGGCATTCATGAAAGTTTTCTTATCTGGGTTTCGTTCTTAGCTAAGAACAGGATTTAAGAACGTGGAAAAGCAGTCGTAGATAGGCCAGATTGGAGTGCGCCCATGTTCTTAAGGGCTGAATTTTTAAGAAATCGTTGGTGATTGCGTTCTCATCAATTCTACAGACATCCTCGGATTTAAATAATTATAATAATAATAATAATAAATACAATACATTGTACATAAATACATTTGCGTTTCACATTTATAGTCATGATTCTACGAGGCATCGTGATGTCCTAAAATGTATAAAAGCACTACACGAACACTGCAAATGGCAGTGTATAAATAAATAAGCACTAAACTCAATCGCGTGAATATAGAGATAGTGGAATAGAATGGCCACATCTACATTCTGCAACAATACCTCCACCTCTGCACCGGTGAAGTTAGGTCTGCGTTTACTGGACCGGTGATCGCTTTTCACTTTGACATGATTTTGATCAGTCTCAAGTTGCTTTCGTATTTGCCTGTGGATTCTGTGCACACGGCTCTGTAGTTGCATGCCCTTACCGTTTGCTCACACACAGCATATGACCAGGCGGAATTCGCCAGGTGAAATTCCGCCTCTGGGGCGTGGTCAGGAAAATCAGTTTGGCTGTCAAGTAGCAAGTTCAGTTGCAGTGGAGTGCTATAGCAGATTAGCTTGAGAACTCATGAAAATAATGATAGATGTTGCGGCTGTCACTCATGCTCTAAAAACAATTTCAAAAACGTTTTCAAATGTTGAAGCCCATGTTTTGCACTTCTGTGTCATTATGCACACATTATCATCAAATTATTGATTTATTATTAGCAGCTAGCTAGCTACTGTGTGTTCTAATGGATCATCGGCTAAAGCGTTAGCAGCAAGCTAACAATAATGGTGGAGAGCTTCAGTTAAGACCTACAATATTCTGTTTGCCCTGACAGCATTCGTGTGGCATATAAACAACAAACCGAGTCGACATATAAAAAGTCATGTCGACAACTTTATTCACATAAAATATTTTCCCAGTAACAGACTCCCGAGACCATCTTGTTTACATTTTTTTTATTACTCCCGCCCCTCTGAACAACGTAGGCTTCCAAATCACACACATGCCGAACTGATTGGCTCTCGGGTGGTTCTTATTTGCATAAAGTTAAAGAATCGCCAACTCGGAATTGGCTACAGAGGCGGATTCTTCCTCATGCCTCCCAAACAGGCGGAATTCAATCCCAATGAGAGCTACGCGAATTCCGCCTGGTCACCTGCTGTGTGTGAACGAACGGTTATAAGGAGCTGGTAGGGTGTTTATGTATGCAAATTCAGGTGTGAATGCCCGTTCAATTTAAGAATCAGTGCACAGCTAAGAACACTTAGGCGGTTTAAGAACACATTTCCAAGCTTTCAAGAATCCGGCGGGGATCTTTCTTAGGGTTGATCTTACGAAGTTCGCAAAAAGATATTTCAGAAGACACTAAAGAAAATAAGGTCTGTTCTTTTTTCTAAACCCAGAGGACCATATTTGTATGATGAGAAGAGTCTATCTCCACATGTCATAAAGTACAGCTGCATTAGAGACCTCACTGCTGTGGCACTTGTGTTTTATCTTTATTTATTGATTTATTTATTGGTTATGCTATTTTTACTGCTGGGGGGCAGCATTTGGGAAGCACATTTCTGCCCACTGTTGACTATTTCAGTCAGAGAGTCTCTGTTCTGTATTGTTCCCTGTGTTTTTAGGTCTTCCAGAGGAAAATAAATCAAATCATGAGAGTTGTTCCCTGTCTTCTCCTCCTGTGCTGTGCCTGTCAGCTGGGGGCAAGTAAGGAAAATCACCTCTTTTCATCTGAACCAACTCGTCTGTTTCCAAAAAAAGGGAGGGGGGTAAAAATAAAAAGGGCACTGGAGACAGCTTGTCTAGTGTCTCCGCTTGTTAACCAGCTTCATATGCAAGTCATGAGGTATCCACAGAGTGTGTTAGGGAGTGGGTAGATAGGGTTCAAGTCATGAGGTATCCACAGAGCGTGTTAGAGAGTGGGTGGATGGGGTTCATGACTTGCTTTTTCGGTAGCTGCTGAAGAGAGTAAACGCCACTTCCTCTCATGGCCTACCATCTGTGTGCGGGACAGGAAGTCATAAAAACTCTTCATTATTTTGCTTTAAACAGCGAGATGTGCTTATTGGTAATCATCTGCTAAACATAACAAAGATCACTGACAAACCAGTAAATACTAGTAACTTGCAATACTGTATGAGATGTCTCAGTGCATGTATGGAGCACAGACATGATGGGATGACTTCTTCTGCCCAGGTGTGAGGGTGGTGCTGGAGCCTGTGGATGCTGGGGGCAGCGTGAGCACCTACACGGGGGGCGTGGTGTCCCTGAACTGCTCCCTGGAGGGGGGAGCGTCAGAGCAGGAGGCGCTGGAGTGGCATCGCAACGGCGAGTCGGTCAGGCTGGACTCCCACAACCGCTTCAGCCCCAGCAGGCTGTGTGTGCAGAATGTGACCACGGACGACCACCAGGTCACCTTCACCTGCCACCTGAGGAGCAACCCCACCGTCTGTGCCTCAGCGCAGATCAAAGTGCACTGTGAGTCCAGCAGGGGGCAGCACTAAAGCTCGGATGCATTCTTAGAATGAGCTGCATTGTTGACTATTCCAAGGACACAAAGGGGGAAATCAAATGTTGATTCTTGACATGAGTGATTCTCAACCTACTCCCATTACTCCTGCTTTGCATGTTTTACCTTCTGCCCCTGGTCTGCATACCTGACTGAACTCATCAGTGGCACTCTTGATTAGCTGCTTTAGCTGCTTTATCTGACGAAAAGCATAATAATTACACTGATTTTAATCAGGTATGTATGGAACACGGGTAGGTGACAGGGGTTGGGCATGAGGGGCAGGGGGATTGGAGGCCACTTAACTAAATCCATTACTGAGTATCTGAAAATCACAAAAATGAAGATGATGCCCTATACATGTGTACACTTATGTATGTACACTGTGGATGTATATATTTACATTTACTTATTTGAGGTAAGCAGGATCACTGGATTCACGCAGTTTTCTCTCTCAACAGCTCTGAGATCTGTAGGCAGCTTTTGGATGGTGTCGGTGAGACGTGGGTGAGGCTCGTTAGAGTGAGCGGGTTTGGTGGATAGAGGACACAGGCTCTCCAGACATGAGCTCATTGTGGAGGAGGGACACTCTGGGGCATCGTTGAGTTCTAGGGAGGAAAATGGAGACAGGTTGCAGAGGCTGCGGTGGTGGGACCAGACCAGGGGTGGTAGAAGCATACAGTGGAGGCTGCTCCAGGAGGCATACAGTGGAGGCTGCTCCAGGAGGCATACAGTAGAGGCTGCTCCAGGAGGCATACAGTGGAGGCTGCTCCAGGAGGCATACAGTGGAGGCTGCTCCAGGAGGCATACAGTGGAGGCTGCTCCAGGAGGCATACAGTGAACTGGATGAAATAGTGTTCAGAGAGAGGCAGAGGAGTGACCATCCATTTCCAACGAGAATGGAGGTCAAGTTCTTTGCTGGCTTTGTGAGTCGGAGGGCTGCAAACCCCTTCAAGGTCGAATTAGTATGTCAGGGACCGGACATGCTCAGAGCATGGATTGTCTGAGTGGATGTTCATGTAACCTAGGATGAGTGGCTGACAGCTATATGTTCAAAAATGGAAGACAACAGCGTGTCTAGCTTATCCACAAAATCACCCTTTTACCCTGGTCGACAGTAAAGGACAAGAGACACAGAGAATATTGCCGGAGCAGTCGCCATAACAGCATGGTACTCAAAAGTGGCACATTTGTTTGGAGGCAAACGTTGAGGTAATTTGTTGAGTCCACGTGATGAGTAAGCCAGTCGCATCTCCTCACACGGACAGACAGGAGGTATGGGAGAATATGTAGTTAGTGGAGAGCACAGGAGGGATAGTAGTGTATTTTTTAGACTTGTGTGCATTACGGCCATATGTATCTATACTGTATGTACAGATTGTGCAGGTGTATATCTATACATGAATACATCACGTCCTCCCCTCCTACTGTCCCAGAGCTTGGTCTAATGAGTTCTCATTTTGATTTTAAAAAAGACAGACATGAACATCTCTTCTCCTCTCTCCAGTTCCCCCCGCCCTGTCAGGCACAGACTATGTCACAGTGGAGGAGAGCCAGGATGTCGTGCTGCGGTGCCCGGTATGGGCCTATCCCCAGGTGACGGTGACCTGGCTCAGGGATGACCTGCCGCTGAACCTGGTGACCCACAGATACACCCTCTACCAGGACAGCAGGGAGGCCCAGCTCACCATCACCAACGTCCAGAGGGAGCAGCACCAGCGCTGGTACAGCTGTGTGGCCCGCTCCGCTGAGTTCGGGGAGAGGACCAAGACGTTCCAGCTCCTGGTGGAAGGTCAGGGAGAAGCCAGAGCCCGGTTGAGATGCACAAACAGATATAGTTCTGTTTGTGCTTTAGTGGACGTCATGCAATAATATGTGAGAGGCTATGGAATTCTGTGAATATACAGGAGTTATAGTAGTACTCTGAACGAGCATAGCTTTGGTTTATTGTTAGATTGTTATAATGCACATATTGTTCTATACATACTGTACTGACTTGAGTTACCTTTCAGCCAAAGCTTGTTCCTGCTGTCATAAGATTAAAATAATCATGACTGTCATGGCAGATGCCATGTCCCGTCAATAGATGACAGATGTCCAGTGACACAACAGTGTCAATTATTGGCAATGGTCAGGACAGTCTGACAATGTTACATGTCCAAACTACCTATGACGCATGCTAACAAGCTGTCATAGAATTCCATTACCGACGATGGGTGCACAACACTATTACATCATAGCAAATGTCAACTGCTATGACATGTTGATGGCCGTCATAGTTATGTTCAGTGATGTCAAATGATGTAAGCTTCAAGAAAAATGTTATCCGTAATTTTTAATTCAGTATCTCTTAGGTTTTCTATCTTATGTTTTCATAACGGCATAATGCTCATCATGCCTCTGTGCACCATACATCATCATCACCATAATGTGATGCATTTAAATGGTTATGATTTGATGTATTTTCATGCAGGAGACTTTCCTCATCATGTTTTCTTTACGCTGTAGATAAGAAGATGGGGTTCCCGCTGGTACCGTTGATTGCTGCGTGTGTGGTTGTGCTGTGTACGACCGCACTGGCCATAGTAGCCAGGTGGGACAGAATCTCAAAGGTACGAGAGAGAGAGAGAGAGAGAGAGAGACCTTTCACATAGGTATCAGGACACATCTGTTATTACATAGAGTTCAGTGCCCTTTGAACATGGCTGACAGGTTCTCCTTTCTCTTTAGTGCTGGAAATAAGCGATGTCCACTGGTGATGAAAACAAGCTCCTGGACCATGCTTTAAATTCACATGAAATGTGAATCTCGTCTCTTTTTGTCACCTTTTAAATAATGCATGAGATGTATTCAAGATAAATAAATAAATCCCAACAAAAGCACTGAGCTGATTTACTGGCTACACAAGACAGGAGTTGACTAGGACAAAAATATGAGATGTGTTAATGAATTGTGAAGGCCTGAGGATTGCTTTTGACCTATTGAGACAATTGAACAGATATAAAATGGGTGATTCATGTACTGTGCCCGTTTGCTGTCTAAATCCTTCAAGTTACATATTGACCGAGGTCAGAGAAACATAGGACTAGGCTGGGTTCTTAAAGCGACACTGACGCTATCAAATCCCGTGATCAGGGAATAAAACCATTAAGCTCTGTTAAATATTGATGCTTTTGGTCAAAGGCACTGAATTGAGTCAGACGACTGACATCACTTGACACCAAGGTCTCTCGCTCTGGAGAGGGCATAAAGGGCGCATCCATAATTCAGCACATTATGCATTATGTGATTAGATAACCTTTTTGGGGAGATTTTCAGGAAATATGTCCCAGAGCTTTGTCAAATGAGTTCTTCATGAGACATGAAAATCTATTCAGAAAACTGTTCTGTAATTGAAATATTTTTTAAGCACCACAAAAAAAAAAGAGTTCTTTCGGTGTGTGAATACAGCAAGTTGCCAAGATGCGAGGACTAGGAAGAAATGCTGGTGTAATCAGCAGGCGGCCGAGGCAGAAGCAAGCTTTTCCCGCGCTACACAGTCAATAGGAAACGAACGGCATGGCCTTGCAGCTTTGACCCTCATTATAAGGGAAGCGTGGCAGAGGAGATGGTGCTGTGATAGAGGCACTTTGTTTGTGTGTGGGAGACGGCCTGGCCCTAATGCTCATCCATCTCCAGCACTGGACCCCTCTAGACTGGATGGCAGGCATCCCACGCCCCTGTGCTGCCATCCAGAAGGTACACAACCACAGGTACACACACACACACACACACACAGAGCAAGATACTTTTATACACACACTCTCTCTCACACACACACAGACATACTCTGTCTCGGATTTACTGTGTGCTTACTCCGTCTCTCTCTATCAAACACACACACACACACACAAACGCACATACAGACACACACACAGACATGAAATCAGCAAATGAGTTTCATTAATGAGTTCAGTGTGGTAATGCCCATTCTATTGATTTGCTGTGTGATGGCCTGTTGGTTGCATCAAGGCTCAGTGTTAATCATGTCTGGGTATTCTGCTGTGAGATCTGCATGTATTGGCCCTGGGTGCACTGTGCTGTGTGTACTGACAGCCTGGATCCAGAACATCCCGTGTCCAAGTAAATACATTAGTATTGATTGAGTCTGATACAAATTCTGTTTTAACAGGGCAATTCCATTAGCCAAGCATTAGTACAGATTAGTACACATACACCATGAAGCAGAAAGTCTATAAGAGTACAAGGTTGGGAGACTGGTAATGTTTCTACTTAGACAATTCAGTCTTAACAAAAATGATGAGTTAGGAATCAATTTAACATGACTAATAAGTTTATTCATTATAATTACCATGAGTTATGATGGCACTGCATACTGCTGTCGGCAGACTTGTTGTAAGCTGAGCACTAACAGAGGTCTTTGTTCTGTTTCTGCTCCTCTGTACCGTCACTGCAATTCATTTCACGAGCCTACATGCACTCATCAGCATTCATCATTTTTGTCCACTTTCTTTCCAACGGCATACTAAATCCTCACTTTGAAATACACATACCCATAGGTCTAAAGTTAGACACAATTCTGCTTGACATCACTTGGCTCAAAGAGTTTCCACCAAAACTTCAGAGAGTTGAAGTATCTCTCGTGTATTTTAATAGTAAATCAAAATATGTGGTAAGTGTGGTCCTTGATTACTGAATCTCCGTGGTGGCCCGAGTGCTTGCAGTGATTGATAGGCTGAATCGGCCACCTGTAGCAAGTCAAAGTGAGTCTCGGTTTTGATTGCACAGCATTAGTGTCAGTCGGCATAGCCTTTCCAAGTAGCTAATGATTGTCTCACTACGGCGGCAGTGTTAATTACGCGAAAAGACTTGGAATGCACGGTGCCCATCAAAGCTAATGATGAGCCGACAACCTTCAGCTCGTCCCCTGCCACGAGATCTCCGTGATCTGTGTGTGGAGATTCAACACACGTTTCCTGTATAGCGTGTTTGCTGAAGTGTGAATATTTTATCTGATTTTTAAACTGTGACGCAAGATGAAGTTGATCGCTGTCATCACTACCGCGACGCTGAGATCAATGTGAAGGTTTGACCAACACTGCCATTCAGAGCATGCAGGCTTATCATGTTTCACTTGTTGCTTTTCAGAGGGCAGACAGTGCTTTATTGCATAGAAAGAGATTGCCGGTGGCTGGGTGAGCAGATCACATTGGATGTGTTGAGGTTATCCCCGTCTCCATGCGGGCATGGATATTCAGCCTGTCAGGAGCAGGCGGTAAATTGATTGTTTTTTTCCCCCCCTCCACGTGGATGTGCAATTATGGCTTTGCAAGGCCGCCAAAGGGGCTGACCACATTAAAAAGCGGCAAAAATAAAAAGCATTTTTTTTTCCTATTGCTTAAACCCCATTTCATATTTCGGGTTCACGTCTATTGGACGCGGATGAGCAGACAATGAGGGAGACGGAAGGTGCATGTGGGTATTGCTTTTCCTATTTAAACATCTCATTCTGCATTCAGCCGTCATTTCACACTACAGGCAATCTTCTACAGACAGGCGAATGGCCCTGGATTTGCATGAATATTAGGAAGAGGGCCATCTAAAGCCATGTGATAATAAGCCTGAAAGAGTCATTAGAGTGATGGCCCAGAGCTGGTGGCTGTGAAGGGCTGGAGAAGACAGATCAGAGCTCACCCTGAAGGAAACAGCTCCACAAATGATTCTCAATTGCTGACCCAGAAATGAGTTGACACTGAGGCCAAGGTTGTGGAGTAATGGCTGACATTCTATTTTTTTTATACCGTGTGGGTGTGAATGTTGCTGGTAAAGGGAAATTGCTCATGATTATACTGAATATCATGACAGGGGGCATCTAGGCAAAAACATCTTCATATAGAGTGGATAGTTACAAATCGTGTAGGTGGCAGTGGTAACAGTGGGAATCATGGACTAAATATTGTGACAATCGCAGAACTAAATGTTTTTGAATACTAAGGCTCTGCCTCTCTGGTAGTACTGCAGTACTGTAGTGGAACTAATATGTGTATACATTAAAATCACTTATAAAAACACTTATTAAACTGATACACTGAAATCCAAATATATACACCATAAATCGAGCTCTCAACAGCCAGTAGGCTTATATTTTTAAAACATTTATTACTGTAAATACATTATCCTTAATCCATAGTATGCTGTGAAAGAAATTTAACATCAAGCACAAAACCATTCAGCAACATGAAAAAACGTAGAAAAATGCAAGCATACTGACATTCTCCTGGTAGCACATGGGTGTACCATAGGATGAGTTGTGAAAAGATAGCACATGGATGTGTGTGTGACTGATGTGATAAGGCTGGAGTCAGAGGGGGGTTACAGTACATTCATACATACTGGCCATAAAGTAGTTATTCTCCATATGGTCACATAACATCATAGATCAGTATAGTTGGCCACTTTAAATATAGTCCTATGGTGATTTACTGCCTGGTCTGTACACGTCTTGCTTCATCGAGGGGTACGCTGTGAAAGTGCATTCTGTATTTTTTACGACCCTCGAAAACCTTACGTACAAACATGGGCAGTATTCCAAAAAACATCAAGCAGTTTTGATCAGCTTAACATTCTGTAAAACTTATGAGAAACCAATAACATTATAAAGACCATAAATCCAACTTAAATAAATATATTACTCTTGTGCATACACACACACACACACACACACACACACACACACAGACCCAAGGCCTTATACATCATTTGTTAAATAAAAAATTCAATAAATATTTGAACAGTTCAAAATATATATATGCACTTGACAGGAATGTAAAACGCATACTTTGGTCAAGTGATAAGAGTAATACTGTACAGTTAGAGGGTTTCTACCACAACTGACAAATTCAGTACTATTTAAGGCAAAATCAACATGACAAGTTGAACAAAAGCAATTACTTTGTAAATATTTTATCCACATAAAGTACATAAAAATACCTCATAGAAAAATACATGTGTGGGACATACACTCATTTATTCTATATTTCTATATGGAATGACAAAGAGAACTCTTCATATTGCCACATACAAACTATATACAATCACCACTGTGCTCACATCGAGGAGTTCTCACCACCACAGGAGCAGGTGGATATGTACAATTCCCTTGACAACTAAATGAGTTTGAATGACTAAGTGATTCTTATATTTGGGTGGATATATCGTGAACATGGACTCTTTACCAGCTATGTGTATAATGTACAAAAAGTGCAGACAGTATTTTCATAGTGTTTCAATCACAGGTCTGTAAACAGTTACAGTGAGTTAAATTTGAACATTACAAAAGCATTATCAATACACAAAGACATACTGTATGTCACAAACCCCTCAGGTTACACGTTTGGAAAGTGCACATTGATTAACTGTCAAAATGCACAAAAAAACATCTTAAGACGCCTCCATCTTGGGCCAGTGTTAGCTACAGGATATAAGAGGAAGGACAGTGCTAGGCACAAAAGTCCAAAACGCACAAAAGAAAGTTGACTGAATCCATAACATGGATTGTTTGAGTCTTGTCTTGTTTGAGTCATTACAATTGGTTGGCGGTGTGCGATGAGCAGTGGGGGAGAAGCCACAGACAGGTGGCCAGCCGTCAGTGTCTGCGTTACCGTTTTACTACCTCCAGACAGACAAGGCCTGAGCGGCTGTGGCCAGGGCCGGGAGATGCAGCCCATGGTGGGGGTGCAGCCCTCAGGGTGGAGGCTGAGGCTCTGGGCTCCAGACTGAGCAAATGTCTCCAGGTATTTACAATGGGAGGATTATTGCAGGAGGAGGCAGCGCCACCTGTCTGAGCAGCAGGGTTACTGCACCAGAGACCGCTCCCTCTCTTCACCCTTCACCAGGTGTATTGCTTGGGCAAAGGACTTTCAACCATGTTTGTTTTGTCCACTCTTTGGAGCCTGTCCCCTGTGCCTCCCATGTCCTCTACTTGCACCCCTCACACCACATGAACAGATTGGTTTGGCACATGCCCGTACATTATCAGAGCATTAGCGTGTGACCATTAAACTATACTATGCCATGTTGGACCAAAACAAGTTGTGGGACATAAAGGTGCCGTTTTCTAGAAGCTCCAACAGGCTTCTTCCTCTGTACTAGAAGTTGTAATAATAAAATATAGGTTGCAAAGGTGATCTTCCCTCAATGCAGTACTCCATGTGAGAAGAATACATAAAAAGAACAGTCTTGCTATTACATTGAACATTTGTAAAACCATCAAGTGGTGAACCATGCTAAGAGGACCAGTAGCATTGCCTCGATCTACTTCATTCAGCAGCCATTATTTCCCATTCTGAAATGGCAGGATTTCAAGCATGACTGGACATGCCATCTTTGGGGCTTACTGGGGCTCTGCATAATAACTTTCACTGATGAATTTGCAATCGGATCGTCATCCAGCTCTGCAACAATGAGCAGAGCAAACAGAAGGCAGCTGGCTATGGAAATAAAGGGCCAGCTTCTAATAATAGCCTATCTACCTCCAATGGCGGCATGAATATGTATGAGAGTGAACAACCAGACAGTCACTGCTTAAAGGTGGAAATCGTACAACCGCACCAGTCAGTGATTTTGCTGGCGCTACTGCCAAATTCTGCCAGCCAAAAGAAAAACAGCAAGTACCCAGGGCGAAATAATCACCGGCCGTGTGGGGAAACGCACTACAGCGCGGTACATATGCTGCAGGTGAGACCGCTGCCATCCCCTCTGCATGAGAGCGCGTGAACGAGCCACATTTGAAATTCACCACTCATTTACATGAACATATTGTTCCGTTAGACATTATGATTCTGTCGATGTCCTCAAGGTCAAAGTGGGTCTCTGGGCTGGAGGCAGCGGGAGCTGAGGCACGGGGGACTAACCGCGAGGCCGGCATATGGCTGAGCTGCACTGCACCGGGGGCTCGAAGCTATTGATTATTCATTGGGCAACTCACCTGGGCCCTGTACACCCAGATGCCCTCTCATCCCACTCCTCCATCTCCCCTCCTCTCTCTCCATCTCTCTCTCTCTCTCCCTCCCTCTTTCTCTCGCTTGGACTGTCCTTCAGGGTGTGGTGTCCCCGCGGTGTATGGAACCCCGTCCCCACACGCCGTGGCTCCCCACACCTCCTCCTCCTCCTCCTCCTCCTCCAGCGCCGCCGTGGTCCTTGTCGGACTCGGGCTGGCTTTGGGCGCGCTCCGGTTTGGGGTTGGTGGTGTAGGGCGGGTCGGGCTGCTGCACGGACATGGTGCGCCGCAGGTGTGGCCGTTTGCACAGGAAGTCGGGCTTGGCCGAGCGGCCCAGCGAGCCTTTGCACAGCACCAGACGCACCGACGAGCTCTTCTTGGGCCGTGCCCGGTGCCCGAACTGGAGCGTGGAGAGGTGCACGGCGTACCCCTCGCTCAGAAACTACACCACCCCCCAACACACACGCACACACACACACACACACACACACACACGCAAACCAATCCCCCCCAAGGCGAGGTAAGAGAGAGGATCACACGGATGAGTGGATGACGACATGAGAGCAGTGGAGTGATGAGGGAGAGGGAAAGAAGGAGGGATGGATGGAGGGAGAAAGGGAGAAGAAAAGAAACAGCGGTCAGTAAGTCTAGCGGAACAGGATCAATATTCATTGAATCAGAGGGAAACAGCATGAGGTGGGGCTGGAGGGGTGACGGGACTGAAGCCTCCATACCTGGCACTGGTTCTGGTACTTCTTGGACGGCCTGCCGACGATGTAAATTTGGGACGGGACGAGTCCCAGCATGTTATAGACAGAGATGTCCTTCATGGAGCCGTAGGCCGAGTTGATCTTAATGTGGCACTGCGAGGACAGAGAAAAATGAGGACCATTCTACTGTCAGTCTGATGCCTGACATCATCAAGGAGCAGAACGTATTTGAGGGCAAGAGATGATACTGAGCAAGAGGGGCAAAGAGGCAAACGAACACAGAGCCTTCAGTCAAAAGAAGAAGAGAAGAGCAGACAAAGACAGAGAAGAAGAGGATGCAAAGTCATTAACAAACATGGGAGAGGCAGACGTTTATCAAGCGCAGATGTTTGAAATGATTCGCAAAAGGAAGAAAGACACTGAAAGATGTCCACTGGGGCAAAGAAGCAAGAAAACTGTGAGACAGGGACAGTGAACAAGAGGGTAAAAGAACTGTGAAGAAAAGAAAAGAGAAAGACAGAAAAAGGGGAGAAGGACATTCATCAAGTGCAGATGTGTCGTTGAGAGACGCCGCGGCGGCGCTCACCTCCTGCATGAGGTTTCGGAGGAAGAGGGCTTTCTGCCGCAGCGGGTCGTGCACCAGGCCCTCGGAGAAGAAGATCATGCCCTGGGGGAAGTTGTGCTGAGAGAGCCAGGAGACCACGCGCTGCTTCTGCATGTCTGGCCTGCCTGTGATGTAGATGATCAGGAAGCCCAGGTCCTGCCAGTGCCTGCCGATGGGAGGGAAGACAAAACCTGTTTGGCTCCCGTGGTTCAGCATTGCTGCTTTTTTTGATTTCATCTGTCATGCTACTTATGGTGGAGCCAGTCCCAGAGATGTGTTCACAGAAGGAGGCATCTGAATGGGAAGAAACCTGCCCCGGAGCACTGCGGCGAGGCTGACACATTTCACCGCATATGACTGATTTGGTGCATTTGTATGTGGGTCCCTCGGGAAAACATTGCAAGGAAATACTGTCTCACATAATGTCTTCAAAATTCTACTCTGTTAAGCTATTTCCTTCACTGAAAAAGCCATCAACATGCACACTCACGTACTTACACTAACACACACACACACACACACACACACACACACACACACACACACACACACACACACACACACACACACACACCAACAATAATACATATCAGTTCGCAGGTGAGGTGTAAGTTACCTAACAACATCCACAGCCCCTGGGCGCACTTTGGGGTCGCTGCCCATGATGGAGACGCTGGCAGCAAAGGAGCCATCAATGCTGAACACCACACACTCCATCCCCCGCGGCAACACAGTGAGAAAGGCCTCTGCACTCGTCTGGTCACCCCTAGAAGTGGAGAGAGAGAGCGAGAGAGAGAATGAGAGTGAGAGTGAGAGTGAGTAGGTGTAAGGAAGAGTGCGGAAGAAGGAGAAAAAGCGAGCAGGGTTGCGACCAAGGCTCACAGCTCTCCAAATTTCAATGTATTCAATTTACTTCACAGCCCGGTGAGTTGGAGAGAAAGAGAGAGAGAGAGGGAGAGTGAAGAGGAAAAGAGAGAGATCTAGCGACACCCACTGTAGCCCTGGCAGCGAAAGATTCCAGAGAAAGAGAGCCAATTCAGAATAGAGTGATTTTTAAGCAAATGGCTTGACTTGCTGCACCTGCTCAAGGGCAACTGTAATCACAGCACCATTTTTACGGAAAAGAACATTACTGGGAAGCTGTGGGGGTTACCTGAAGGAGGAGGAGAAGAAGGAGAGAGATGGAGATGGAGAAGTGGAAAGGCTAGATATCGAGACTCACTTTACCACCATTTTGATGGGATAAACCCCGACGGCCAGCCTCTTGTGCTTGGGGACGGTGTAGGCGATGCGACCGCTGCTGTTGGTCACCTCTGTGTCAAAGTGCACCCAGCGGCCTGACTGCGGCTGGGTCATCAGAAAGACATCCACCTGTCAAAGAGAGAGAGAGAGGGGTGGGGGGGGGGGGGGGGCAGAGTGTGAGAGACCAAGTGAAAAAGAGAGGGGAGAGAGAAATAGAGGAGAGAGAGAGAGGAAGAAAGAAGACAAGAAAGAAAGAAAGAAAGAAAGAAAGAAAGAAAGAAAGAGCAGGGATGTGAAGACGCTGAGATGGACACACAGGGGAGGGAAGCAGAGAGCAGCGAGCAGCCTGGCAGGTGGCTGTGCTGCAGACTTCTAATGATGTGAATTCATTCTCCCTCTAATAATGGGCCGGATGAGAGAGGATGGAGGATTATTGAATTAAAAACAGAGGTAGGGCGTGTGGAGGGGGCCCTGGGGACAGACTTGAGCGGGTGCACCTAGTGGAAGCCGCCCAAAATCCTCCTCCACTGTGGCCCCCACCCACCTTCTCTCCTGTCCCCCACCCACCTTCTCTCATCTCAGCGTGACCATGTCCCCCACCCACCTTCTCTCCTGTCAGCGTGACCATGTCCCCCACCCACCTTCTCTCCTGTCAGCGTGACCATGTCCCCCACCCACCTTCTCTCCTGTCAGCGTGACCATGTCCCCCACCCACCTTCTCTCCTGTCAGCGTGACCATGTCCCCCACCCACCTTCTCTCATCTCAGCGTGACCATGTCCTCCACCCACCCACCTTCTCTCCAGTCAGCGTGACCATGTCCAGCGGCCCGTACATGAAGCGCCCCACCAGCGTCTGCTGCCCGTCCTCGGTCGCGATGACATCATTCACCCGGTGGTTGGCTGTGACGTTCTGCTAGAAGGAAAAGAGAAGAATCAGTTGCCTTTATGTGTTCTCTTTACGTGTTCCCTTTGTGTGTTCCCTCTACGTGTTCTCTCCAAGGCACTTCAGAGAACCAGCGCTAGCATGCGTGTGAAGGGAATAGAGGGTGTCCTGTCTCCCTCCCTCCCTCCCTCCCTCCTCCTCCTCTCCATTCAGTTTCCCTAGGGTCCTTTTTCTGCTTCAGTGAGAAGGCCAAAGCCCCACAGAACGCATTCCCAAATCACTGCAGATGAGATGGGGCTTTGGTTCTATAATGTATGCAATTAAAGCTACCAGAACGGATGCATTCCAAGGTTGTTCTACTTGCTGGTTACACTAATAGGCTGGGCAACCTGTTAGCAATAAAGAGGCTTTAAAATTATTATTAATCTCACAGTAGCTTCACTGCTGTTGCATCAGCCTTCCCCTGTTGATTACCAAACCTTATTTAGGCCTAGTCCCATACTTACTAGTACTGTGTACTGAATACTAGTTCTGTACATAATACTGAATGAGAGGAAAGTGTAGAGTATTTCTGTATCATTTTATTCTTCATTATTAGATTCAATGAAGCAGTAAAGAATAATATCACCACTATACAGTATGACACTAACTTAATACATGTAATGCAATGTCCTTGATTTGAATGACATATGCTGCATGATGAGGCATGATGTGACATGAGCAGGGTGCATTCAGTTTGTTTGGGGTCATTTGCAGTCTGTTCCCTGCACACATCCTAGCAGGCATGGCCATTCTGTGGATTTGACATGCTTGCTCAGCACTGTAAACTCGTAAGCCCACACAAGCTAATGAACCTGATTTAGCAGATTTGTCATTTAATGAAGCCTTTAAACATTTACGGGCGCTCGGCTATTTACATATTGATTACGCCGGTCAATAATTCATTTCAGCCAGCCCTCAGACAGATTGGGGTGTGACACACAGACGGTGTTGTGGCGTTTCGCTCCACAGGGCAGTTACGGCACACAATGACAAATGCGCGGTAGGTCCAGTTGACACTACGCTTTCAAAGGCGGTGGAGGTTTTTCAGAAAACATGCCATTTGCCACACAGCCATCACTCTGTATGAGAGGTGACAGGGCAGTTCTTTCTGACAGATCTGCCATCGCCAAAACCCATCTGCGAGCTCAGGGTGTGAGGAGCGTGGCAGACCGCGACTTCATTTCGCTGTGACATACGTTGCTCCGAGGGAGAGGCGCCCGCTGCTCGGGGATGCTTGTTAAGGCGGAGTGCTTTCGAAGCGGTCGCCGTGGTGATTTCTCACCGACATTCTGAATGTGAGACACGGCCTCGCCAGCAGAGCCGGGGGCCAAGTGAGAGAGAATAAGGAGCTTCACCCCCGTGAAGGCCATCGCTGCTTTACATAGACAAACATCACAGACCACGCTCTGATGCAGCTTTCAGGCTTAGGGATGCTGTGAATATTGACACACATTCTTTGAAACATGGCGACGACACACAGTCAGCTGCGAGAAAACTGTGTGCTAAATATAGGCTGAAGGTATCTTATGAAAAGAGGAAAATAAATAGAAATAGAGCGCCTTGCCTTCAGCGCGCAGTGGAAGAGCGTGGCGGTGTAATTGTGTTGTGTTCTCGAGCTCAGACCCAAGGTGAAACTGTGTTTTTATTTTCAGTCGTGCTCTCACAGCCCACACACAGAACTGAGTGGAAAAGCTTTCGCTGTGGCCGCGGAGGTATTTTTAGCACCGCCATTGAGCGCCGCGTCTGGTTGAGCAGATGCTAGCGGCTGAATGAAGTGCCTGTTTGTACACTGAAGAGGATGAATGTCGCCGAGTGTAGGTGGTTCAACATTGTTATGGCACTTTTGACATGTTTGACTCTTTTCACAGGATTAAATGGAATTACTCATATTGACAGGCCTGCACAAGACAGTTTCCACAAAACCCCAGTTTAAAGAGTTGAAAAAAATAACAAGTGGAGAACACTTCAACGACACAACGAATTAGCCCAAATGACCAAAGCAAACTCGTGAGGCATTACGAGGCATCGCTGAGAAGCGCAGAGGATTGTCAGAGAGTGTTTGAGTCACACCTGGGTTACCAGAGAGAGAGAGAGAGAGAGAGAGAGAGAGAGAGAGAGAGAGAGAGAGGGAGAGAGAGTACACCTGTCCTCACCCTCAGCTTCACGTGGGTTCTCCTGCGCAGCCACTTCTCCCTCGGGCTGGAGGGAGAGAAGAGGGACGAGTCTACACGGTCAGCCTCCTGGGCATTTACACAATCACATTGCATCACCTGTCAATCAAACAAACACACAAGTTATATATTAGTTGTAATAGTAATGGCTGTCTGTTTGAAAAAGCATTGCCACTCTGCCTACAGGAGTTTGAGAAATAGTGACCCTTGAATTATGATATGCATAGAGACGAGGCGAAGCCATTACAGGAGGCCACATATTTGCTCTGGAGGGGGCCACAGCAGTAGCACGGGAGACAATGATAAGTGTTTCCACAAATACTACAAAAAAGTCATTCCACAGCACTCTTAAGGTCACAGAGAAATGATTCATCAAAGAGAGAGGGAGGGAGAAAAAGAGCTCTTCCATTTCTACAGTGGTGAACAGCAAATCCACTGTGAATCCTCAATGGGCACATAAATTACAAAGACAAATAGCTCTCCTTCAAAGGGGGGCTGAGTCCAGAGCTGTGCAACAATCTTCTCAGGCGCAACTTAAATATGCATGTAGAAACACACCCTAGACATCCTTAAGATCTTCTTGGCTTTGATGAGTATTTTCTTCATTTCTTAATGTTTAATGCTGCATCTGTAAGAAGCCTGCTAGGGCGCTCAGACTATCATTAAGAAAGGTGCCGTGAGGAATGAGAGAGAGAGAGAGAGAGCATAAAGAGTGGCATGAGAAAGGGAGAGGAGAGAGAATGGCAGAAGAAAGGAAATAACAGACAGTGAAATAAGAAAGAGGGAGCGAGTGAGATGGCAGGAAAGGAAAAAGGAAGAAAGGGGGAGAGAGAGAGAGCAAGAGAGAGGGAGAAGAGAGGGAGACGTGCGTGCTACTTCTCATTTCCCTCACGTCAGCTTGTGGAGCAGCAGCAGCGCTAATAAAAAAAGAAACTGCTGATATGTGGAGCTTCACCCCAGTTATATTCTCCATACACACACACACACACACACACACACACACACACACACACACACACACACACACACACACACACACACAAACACGCGCACAAACACACAAACACGCACGCAAACAGACACACACACACTCGTACACACAGACACGCACGCACGCAAGCATGCTGATCCTCACACCAAGTCCATCTGCACACACCACACATAGATGCTCACGGTAAAAACATTTTTTTTATGTGATTTGTGTGTGTGTGTGTGTTACTGCATGTTATCAATATCTTTGTCCGTGAGCAAAACAGAGAAACATGAGGAGAGAGAAGGAGCGAGAGATAATGAGAGAAGAGGACTAGGGGAAGAGAGAAGGGGACTATTGGAACCTACACTCAGCAGATAGCTTCCGTTCCATCTTGTTCAGTAAATCAGTGAGACACAGGAAAAGAACTGTATCACTGTTAGACAGGACCCCCACACACACACACACACAGAGACACACACAGAGACACACACACACACACACACACACACACACACACACACACACACGGGTGGAAGACAGTTGTTAATTACCTGCCGCAGGATGAAGGCCCCCACGTCTGTGGACTCCCAGTAGGAGGCGTGGAAGAGGTGCGGCAGAGCCACGGTGGGGAAGGAGGTGAGCACGTCAGGACAGTAGAGGGAGTAATCCAGCCTCTTGGAGCCCCACCACGTGCTGGAGACTGAGCAGAGAGGCACGGATCAGGCACGGATCAACAGGGTGCTTGAGGTCACTTCACATTGAGACTACGGAAACTAAAGACGGAGAAGAGATACATCTACACAGGCTTCAGATCTCATTAGAACGGAGACAGACGGACCATCATTCAAAAAAAATAAAGATGTTATTATGTTAAGTACACACACACACACACACAATACACACACGCACCCGCACACACATACACACAAACAAACATGTGCAATCACTCAAACAGACAAGCACTCACTAAAACAATCATACAGACAAATTCATACCATTGCATTCAGATGATGTCAAAATGAGTCTCACTGAAGGCTACCAGGGGTTTCTGATGCAGTAAGAGTTATCATGGGTAACTTGTTAAAATATGTATTCATTTGATTTTCAGATCTGAATATCGTGTGCAGAGCTACGATGAGCCTCCCTACGGCGGGCTGCTCATGAAAGGCAAATGAACCACACTCACTTTTGGCTCGAAAGTCACGACCGCATCGTGGGAGTGCTCTACAATTTTCTGTTAGTGAACCTTGAAATTAGACCCCAAATTACTTTTTGAATTTATCTCCTTGGGGGGTAAGGAGGTCAGCATTGAATCCCAGCACCTTGACTGTTTGTCCAAAAACAACTCGACTTAATGTGCCATTGATAGTGTAGAATTCAGAGTGTGTAATTGATTGGCAACGCTGGCTGCTGGAGAGCTGTAGTGGAAAGTAGAGAGAAGGGCTCACACTCAACACTCAGTTCAACACTCACTGTTAGTACTGGAGGGAAGAGAGAAGGGCTCACACTCAACTCTCAGTTCAACACTCACTGTTAGCCACGGTGCTGCTCAGGCGACTCTCGGAGCAGCCGGATGTCTCGCTGTCCACGCTCGTCAGGCTGGATTGCCGGACCACACCTCCTCCCCGTCCTCCTCCTCCTCCTCCTCCTGCGGCACTGCCTGCACCT